>NC_081342.1:27190159-27274469 GCF_029784015.1 Lycium ferocissimum
GACTACCGAGCACCACTCATCATGCTATCCATCATCCTGAACCTAGGCATACATCGTTCTCAACAGAAGATTTATCATAAAATGGTCGTCAATACGTCCCAAAACATGAATAGACATAAGCCCTCGAGGCTACAAAATGATGTATAGAATATACAATGAAGATGATCGCATGGCATCTACAACCCACACATAAGTATCTACGAGCCTCTAACTGGAATATCGTAATCATATGGACGGTACAGGACCCCACCATGCCCCAACATGTACACAAAAGAATATACCAAGAAATGGCGACTCCGGAGTAGTGGAGTGCTCCTGCAAATTCACTGTACAAGCTCCGACGTGTCTGCACCGTCTCCCTGTCTGCCTGTGGGCATGAACACAGTGTCCATGAAGAAAGAACGTCAGTACGAACAATGTACTGAGTATGTAAGGCATGTACAACAGCATAATAAAGACATAAAGAAACATAAAGCGAGGAGCAAACTCAGAATCGGTTGCCTCCTAAGGCAGAGTCATGCATGCTAACCTTTATAATAAAAACAATATCATATCATACATATATAAGCTGCCCGACCATATAGGTACGGTGTGATCATCATTAGCCCGCGTCCAAGCCTCTCGCGTTCGGGGTGTAAGCTGCCCACTGTAGTGATGTGTCTGCCTGACCGCCTATAGGGCGGCGCAGTGTTATACTGCCCGGCCATGTAGGCATGGTGTGATCATATATAAAAATAACACAAGCATTCATGAGAGCCCAAGTGAAAGCTACAACTCTATGTTATGGAATAACCATGATCGTCATGTCTCACTCTAAAGGAACTAGTAACATAAGGTGAGACTATCAACAAGAAGCAACATCAATGAAATCATAAGATAAGAATATTGAGCTCATCATAGCATCATTATCATCATCATTATCATGGATAATATCTCATCTCTATCTTATAAGAGCCGTTAAGAACCTTTAACCTTCATCTTTTAGGATGCAAGAAGATCATGGGAATATAGAAAGGGAATCAGAAAATAAGAGTCATGCCTTTGAAAGAAAGGGACTAGCCTTACATACCTTTACGTCTCTTTAACTTTGCTGACTAAACGCTTCCCTCCAAGTTCACAATTCTACATTCAAGAGAATTCATACTAAGATTAGATAACCGGAAACATACTTGAAGCTAAGCTAAGCCGACTGAGGGCTAACGAAAATTGGGCAGCACTTTCTTTGTTTCTACAATTTTCTCCATATAATATAACAACTCCCAACATCAATAACAACATCCATAATATCATAATCAATAAACTTTGTTAAGCTAGACATTGTTAAATTCTCAAAATTCCCTCTCAAAGTCATCCATAACCATAGTTACCACCCAACGTCGTATTCATTCACATATAATGCTTCCTTAACATCCTTAATATCATTCATAACAAGATTATACCCATGACATGTCAAAAACTATCATTCAAGTCAAGTTACGATTCAAAAATACCATTATTTTCACATTTGAGCTCCATTTTCTACTTTCCTCCTCAATCCAAGTCTTTCAACCACTCAATATTCTTAATAACATGAAATGAGCATAAAACTCACCTTTGATTGTGTAGGAACGATCTTTGAATGAAGATACTTCACTTGGAGAAAACCCTAGCTTTAATTTCAAATGAATTCTTGATTTCCACAAGCCCTAGAGAACATCCTTGCACTTGATTCTACTAATTTTTGGTGTTTAATCTTGATTTATCATGGGTTTATGTTGATATAGTGTGGGGAAGGTTCTAGAGGTGTGGAGAGGGTTGGAGAAGAAGATAAGTGAAGAAAAAAAATGAGCTTGGGTCATTTATATATAAAAAAAAAAAATATCCGACCCATCGGGCAATCATACGAGACGAATGACGAAGCGCCGATCGCATCGACGGAGCGTCGATCCGACCGTCGAAGTCGTGAAATTTCCAGTGAGCAACTTTTGCCTTTTATTCTACGGTGAGAAGGACGGTCCATCGAACTGATCGACGGAGCGTCGATTTGCTCCGTCGAATGGTCTTTGTGCTAAATCAATTCTACGGCACAATTGACGAAGCGTCGACCCGTCCGACGGTACAAAGAACGACCATCGAACCCCCCCTCCCCCCCCCCCTTTCGCAGAACTGCCGTGAAGTTTCATTTTGACGAACTGTCCTCCTTTGCCTCAAATGAATTATTAAATACATCCTCATCTTGTAGGGATCTCGTGTACACCTTAACTTGCGTTAGTCTAATCACCGCACAATAACGGGAAACGTCCAAGGCGTAACATGGGTGATACCCACCGGAGAATGATTAGTTGCACTTTAGGACACTTGGCCTCTATCATGACAATGAAGGGTCGCCCAGAGCTGATAGTGGTATTGGCCGGGTATTAGGATGACAAGGAAATGCTGTTCCATTTTGGTAATATTGAAATGACTCCGACCCTAAAAGAAATTAGGGATGCTATAGACAACAATGAAACCTGTCTAAGGAGGTGACACAAGCCAGACTGTAATCTGCTATTTCCACAAAGGTCTCCTACCGTCGGCCAAATCATGAAGTTTCTTGCCTTAACTGAGGTATCCTGGGCACAAGGACCGTAGCCTCTAGGGATCTATACTGAAGGTTCGGGGATGTCACCGGGTGTACTCTATATCAAAGGGAATTCAAGAGTCGAGAAGAATAGGAGTCCGTTAGGCCTTTAGCCTTCGCCATAGCCTTTGTTAGGCACTATGGTGTTTCCACAGGACGGATCACTGGTCATAGACACCCGGGTGATCTACCTGGCCCATGCTATCTTCTATGGCATAACCAAAGACCAAGAAACAAGAAATTTTGACCTGGCACCCATCATCTTGGTTGACATCTTTCGGGCTTTATACAAGTGCTGAAATTATTTTCGATACTTCCAGGGATGCAATCTGTTGCTGTAATGGTGGATTATCAAACACATTAACATGGCCAACGAGGTTCAGGGTTGAAGTCAACAAAATTGGATAGATTGTATCGTGGATTACTGTCCAAATCTCGAGTTCATGTCTAAAAGTGCTTGGGCTGGTTTCTTTGCTGACTTGACTAAAAATCGGATCCAGTGGATGTTCCCTGACTTCATTTCTGAAAGTATAGTAGTTCGAGGTAAAAACTGCCCATTTGTGCCATTATCGGGGTTCGAGAAACCCGTCCTTATTATCCATCTCGATTTTTAAGGCAATCTGGTAGAAGGCAAGTGATACCTCAGGTAGGGAACCCCGAGCAGTTCATCATTGAGCACACAGAACAGAAAATCAAGAATGCTGATATAATTCTCAGGGAATGGAATGATCGCGTGAATTGGGGCCCAGATACTTTAGCTCCAGACAGGTTCGAAGCAGGGTGTGACCCAGGGTATTATGAATGGATACAGGGACACTTGGCCCATGCATCCAGCCCAGGGCCCACACTTCATCATGATGCCAAAGAAGAGAAGCGTCTGAAAGAGTGCCTAGAGGGTACAAACGAGTGTTTGGCCAGGATCTTTGAAGAAACAAACTCGATGATTTCCAGGATAGAGCTATATCAGGCATGCCTTGGTATTTAAACCACCTTTCGAAGGGTCAAGATGCCCAAGACAAGCCAAGCCTCGACATCAGCTGCTGGAGGACCTCTCTGATATACTGTTTTTGTTATTATAAGCCCCATGTCAGCTTCATCATCACTTTTGTAATCCCTTCGGGGAAGATATTATTATTATTTATTAAATCATGATGACTTTTTTTTGGGGCAATAGTTCATCTTGACAGATGGCACTTACATGTTTCAAGCGATTAAGAAAGCCTTAACTCAAAAGGCTCAGGAACCCGAGTAGTATAAATATCTGCAAATTACATATTTGAACATGCCTATTTGCTATGTGTGTTGCCATATATTAAAGCTTGAGTACAATTGGTTCGATGATCTAAACTGCATACCCAAAAGAAAAATCACGAAGCTTAAAAACTTACCGTTCTCCGCTAAAGGTTGACTTATGATGGCGAATCAAGGAAGACAGAATACACAAGCTTTGGGAGAAACCGCCGAGGTGCTACGAATCAAGATACTGCAAATGGAGAAACATCTCCAGGAGATAGGGGAAATAATTGAGGAGATTGATGGGCTGCTGAACATGGTTGGTACTCGGCCAGAGGGGTTACCCCATGAAAAACACTATAGAAATATCCCTAAGGAGGTGAGGGAATTGGCGCAAAGCTACATGCCGCTAGAGAGAAGGCCTGTAACACCCAGAGAAGGAACCCCGGAAGGGGCAAATAGGGAACAAAGAGCCGGGTCTGATCCGTGGGTGTTTGAATCGGACTCACAAGAAGCAACAGAGCTCCAAGAGAAGGATCCCGAGCCCATTGAAGAAGAAGACCCAGAGGAGGAAAAAGAACAACCAGAGGAGGAAGAAGAAGAGCCTCTGGACATGGAGGAGGAAGAACTAGAGCCGGTCGACATATGGGACGAAGGAATAGAAGACCCATTTGAAATGTTTCCCGAATTGCAAGAGAACGATGCGGATGACAAATCTGATTATTATGTCCCCACAAATGAGGGAACGAATTTCTATGCACCTCCGCCTATGCTGATGCATTCTGCCTCTACTTAGGCATCAGAGAACCTTGGAAGGGTAAACCTTCCTACACCTGCTCCGTGGAGCATAGCCTTCAGAGCCCGATCCTCCCTATTTAAAGTAGCTCATTTACCGTCACTTTCAAGAAAGTGTTTAGAAAAATAATGGCTATCAGGATGGATTACACCACTAGTGCTAAGCTGCCGGTTCCTGACTTGGTGTATGCCTACAAGAGATGCCCTCAAACTCAATCAGGCGAGCCATACCTTGAGCGAATGTTTGGCTTTAAGAAAAAGGACTGTTAGTTTGATCAACGAGAGGATCATCAGGACTTTATGAGGACCACATACCTTGCTGGTCCATGACCCTGTTATCCCAGGAAAGGGAGTTACCCCCGAGACTCATATTTGGCGATATGATTTCACGATTTTAGAGGAACCATACGCTCGTCTTTTCGCAACTTTGGCCTCGTTGAATAAGATCAGACCAGTAGAACTTGTTTACTAGCCCGCGCCATTATTGCCCAACTAAAACAAGTTCTGCTTATACCATACTGGAGCCACGGGACATAATATTGAGGAATGCCATGCCTTCAAAGTCGAGCTAAAAAATATGATCAAGACCAGACAGATCTTCGTCCTCTTCCCACCGTGGTTTTGAGAAGAAGAAAGATCGACATAAGAGAGCAAATTCGTAAGGACAGAACTTTCAGAGCTATACTTTTGGGTAGATATTAGGTGTCCCCCTCTATTGCACAAATGTTGCCCCTCCCCCCTCATAAATGTAAAGGAATCGTGCCGACATGATGTCCCTATGGAGGGATACGCGAGAAACCCTAATCGGGCCTAGTCTGGGGATGTCTGTAGTTAGGATTAGCTAAAGGATGTTTAGGAAGAAACATATATCCTTCTTTTGTAATCGAACTATGTAGGGCCAAATTTCCCCCGGCGAGATACGTAAGCAGTCTACGTAAGACTCGGTCCCTTTATGATTTAAATTATTTTAAATTTTTATGATAGGTCAAAGGGTTCGCCATAGTAAGTCAACCGCGAAACCACTGGACCAAGATCCACCCAAACATAAAAAGCCCATAATGTCCGAGCCTTTAAAACATAGGATCAAAAGTATTCAAGCTTCAATGCATGACTTTATGTGCTACTTGCGCTTTAAATACCTATATTTGATATCTTGCTTTTATATTTGATATCCAGAAACTAACTTTTTTTACCGTTGAGTTACTTATCTTATATTAGTGTAACATTGAAAGCTGGCATACTTCACAAGATCCAAAGCCGCGTTAGCTTCCTTTTCAGACAAAGGAAAAGACGAAATGACTGGTACCCTCAAAGAAGTAAGAAATGAGCTCGTTCTCCGCAAGAGAGACACCCCGGAGTCACAAGAGGCAGCATCTCGAGAGGATGTGATTGCAACATATTGACTACCGTTGCCACTCTCCAGGAAAAGGTAGCCAGAAGGGAGGCTGCCGATGCTGAAAAGAATACCTCCCCTGAAGGAAGAAGGCCCCCTTCTCCCTTCCCCTAGTTAAGCTCTCCAATGCCTGACCACTTTCCTGTCTACCCACCAGGAACCATGCCACCTCCACTAAACACTGCAAATCCAAACCATGTTGGCCCCTCTTGCTATACGTCGCCACTACCAATTAAAAACACCCAAGTCCCAGGAACCATCCACTCAGTCCCCTTATACCAAAACCCTCAGCCGGTATTCTTTAACTCGGCCAGCCAAGCACACGCACCAGCCGCACCGACTGGGCAAACCACTACTACACCGTTTAACCATTCCACTCACCAAGTGGCATTTTTCACTCCCGACATCCTAAACGAATCTTTACCAGGACATAAAAAGTTGGATCATTACGAGGAAATGGAGAGGACTTAGAGGGATGAACAAGACAGACACGAGAAAAAAATGGAGAGGAAGATGGAGGAGTTTACGAAAAATCCAACAGGTTCGCAAGAAAGGCCAAAGGCCTAAGGTACGATGACTTGTGCATGCACACAGATTTGGACTTGCCAAAAGGGTTCAAAATTTCAAAATTTGAAATGTTCAATAGGACAGGGAATCCCAAAGCACACCTCCGTTCATACTGTGACCAGTTGGTTGGAGTGAAAAAGAATGAACCTTTGATCATGTGACTATTCAATCGCAGCCTGACTGGCAAAGCGTACCGAATGGTTCGCCACACAAGACATGCGCCAATGACTCCTTTAGGAAGACATGGCAGAATCCTTCATGGAGAGATTTCATTTTAATGTTGAAACCGTGCCGGATCGCTACTCCCTCGAGAAGGTCAAACAGAAGTTAACAGAGAATGATAGAGAATTTGCCAGTAGGTAGAGGGCCGAAGCAGCCCGTGTGCAGCCGCCAATGTACGAGGGCTAACTAGTCTCTGTGTTCATTAGTCAGAAGAGCCTAATTTCTATGATAGGATGTTATCCATGGCCGGGAGGCCCTTTTCTGAGTTGGTAAAAATGGGAGAGGCCATAGAAGATGGTCTCAAATCTGGAAAGATCATCAGTATCTTCAATAAAACATCTGGACAGGCTATTGCGGGAGTCTTCCGCAAAAACAAAGCAGACGTCGTGAGCATATCCCACGTTCCGAACCAAAATCCAAAAGAACCACAATCTTCTCACCAAACTCCGCCCCTTGTGAATTGCTCCGCTCTTTCATATAGCCCAACGCCCATATCTTACGTGTAACCAATCTTCATTAACACTGTACGAGCCTACACAGCTCCGCCAAGTGTCTGTGTGTCTGCTTCTGTTTATCAACCACCACCACAACAAGCATACCAACCACCACCACAGCAAAATTACCGCCTACCGCAAAGCAACCCACCTCGAGCCTATCAGCCCCAAAATAACCAAAATCAACCACTGCCCCTAGCATATAATGCTTCACGTCCAGCTTTTGAGAAATGGCTAGTGAGAGAATTCACGGTTCTTCGCGAGCTGAGGGCCCGACTTTTTGAAAGACTATTAACTGCGGGATTGATCCAGAAAGTCCCACCAAAACCAGCACAGCCCGAAAGTAGGTTCTACAGGGCCGATCAGACTTATGCCTACCATTCAGGAAGGAATGGGCACAGCACGGAAGATTGTATAAATCTAAAACACAAAATCCAAGATTTGATCGACAAAAGAGAAATCATCCTGGAAACTGCAGCTCCCAACGTAAACACGAACCCACTACCGAATTATGGATACAACAGGGCCCACATGATAGAGAGAGATGAAGAATGGGATACTTACGGGGCTTTTTTCCCCAAAATGGTCGAGTTTCTTGAACAGACAGTTGCCTCCCTCACACTCCAGGAGCGTTCCAAATTCAAAGTCTTGATTCCTAGTCCGAGAGTTCCCAAGGCTATACCAATGTTTAGGACTTTGGTTCTAGCACCCGTGGTAGCCCAGGTGGCACAACAGAGTGTGCCTAACCCAAAAAGCTAATCACTGTGCAAGAAGCTATGACCCAAGGCATGAATCATTCAGGGAGATGCAATACTCCTAAATAATTGGCCCAAAACGCCACAAGAAAAGAAAATACCCAGAAAAAGGCGATAACGGAAGGGGAAGCCGAAGATTTTTGGCCGGCCTATTCGGTAAAAGATTACTCCATTGTTGAGCATTTAAAGAAGACGTGGGCATAAATCTCAGTATTATCATTGTTGGCTAGCTCGCCGTCACACAGGCATGCCCTCATGAGGGTATTGGACGATGCACATGTACCGGCTGGTACAAGTAGTGAAGATTTAGCCGGACTAGTAGCCCATATCATTGGGGAACATAAAATTTGCTTCACCATAGAGGAATTGCTAGTTGAGGGAACCTCTCACAATAGAGCCCTCCATGTCACTCTAGAATGTCATGGCAAGGCCATAGGAAGAGTACTTATGGATAATGGGTCGGCCTCAACATTTGCCCCGTAACCATATTAACACAGCTTGGCGGTGACATAGGCAAGATTCGCCAGAGCGGGACGAACGTCAGGGGATTTGATGGATCCCTAAGTGATTATTTGGGAGAAGTGGACCTACAAATCCAAGTCGGACCTGCCTCCTTCACAACAGAATTCCAAGTCATGGTAATCACTGCCAATTACAACATGCTCTTGGGAAGACCCTGGATACACTCTGCCGGTGCGGTACCATTAAGTCTGCACCAGGCCATAAAATTTGAATGTTATGGACAGAAAATTGTGGTCGCAGATGAGAAGGATACCCAGAAATATCCTTACAACGTTATACCAATGATCGAAGAGAGTCCCAACAAATCAAACTTCCACATAGTTGAATATGTGGGAGCCACCCATTCAGAAGTAGAGGTCGGTGAACTAATCCCAGCAATGTATAAAAAGATTGCCTCCACCATGTTGAGAAACGATTTTGAATTAGGAAAAGGCTTAGGGAGAGATCTGGGAGGCATAACAGAACCTGTGCTTATTCCCAAAGAAAACTACCACTTCGGTCTAGGGTATGCTCCTAGCGAGGATGAGGTCACGATAGCCATCAGAAGAGAACCTAGAGTGAGGAATCTACCACAGCCAATTTCGGGGTTGTATCAGTCATTTCCTAACAAGACGCCGATACAGAATGGAGAAGAAGTTGATGGGGGTCTCGAGTTACTGTTTCAAGATGAGGGATGTTACACGATCATTGAGAAAAGCGAGGAGATGCTCACCATACGCAGTCTGAGCCCAGGAGAGCGTGTGAACAATTGGACATCTACTCCCCTCTTTGCTCCTCGGTAGAGAGATAGATTTTTCTTAAAATCTTTTGCTAAAAAATGGCGATGTTGGTTGAGGCCCGAATGATCGCCTTTTCTAAATTACTTCGTGATGTTTTAAAATGGAAATGGTCCGACGTTGCTCCGAAAAAGGACCCCAGTTTGTAACTAATTACTGTTGAATTAATGAAAAGCCTCGATCTACATAAAACTGCTATCCTTATTAGATAATGAAAATGAAATTTTTCTAACTAATCACGTGTAACGAATAGTAAAATAAGCCTAAATTTACTTTGCACACGGCCTTTTCAGTAGTAACCGTAATAAAACAACCGAAAATGTTAGGATGCAATGTGAGACGAATGAGGAAAATAGTTAGCAGGAGTACGAGGAGTATGACGAAGGGACAATAATGCCACAGGGACTAGTAGAAGAATTTGAAGAATTAGAAGATAAGAAGAAGGAAAATTTGGATGAAACTAAGGTGATCAACCTCGGTGACAAAGAGGATGTCAAAGAGACACGAATCAGTACTCAATTGGGACCTCCACAGAAAGAAGAGCTTATAGCTCTGTTAAAGGAATATGTGGACGTCTTCGCCTAGTCATATGTAGATATGCCGGGGTTAAGCACTAAAATAGTGGCCCACATATTACCCATCAATGAGGGTTTTGTCCTGATCAAACAAAAGACGCGAACATTTAAGCCAGACATGAGTATCAGGATAAAGTACGAAGTAGAGAAATAGATCAAGTCTGGAATAGTGGAGGTGACAACCTACCCCACTTGGGTGGCCAACATAGTGCCAGTATCCAAGAAAGACGGAAAGACTCGAATCTGTGTGGACTACCGGGATCTCAATCGGGCCAGCCCAAAAGACAACTTTCCTCTCCCAAACATCGACTGTCTAATAGACAACTGCGCCAAACACGAGCTGTAGTCATTCGTACATTGTTTCGCTGGGTACCATCAAATACTCATGAGCGAAGAAGAAGCTGAGAAGGCAGCCTTTATCATCCCTTGAGGAGTCTACCATTATAGGGTAATGCGTTCGGCCTAAAAAACACCGGCTCTACACACATGAGAGCTTTGACTGCCTTGTTCCACGATATCGTGCATCGAGAGATTGAAGTCTATGTGGACAATGTCATCATAAAATCAAGGGAAAGATCGAAACATACCATGCACTTGCGCAAGTTCTTTGACAGACTTTGCAAATTCAACCTGAAGCTAAACCCAACAAAGTGCGCGTTCGGAGTGCCAGCAGGTAAACCACTGGGTTTATAGTCAGCCGCAGAGGCATCGAATTCGACCTTACTAAGATCAAGGCAATCCAGCATTTACCACCTCCCAAGACCAAGAAAGAAGTCATGAGTTTCTTGGGAAGGCTAAACTACAATCGGCGGTTCATAGCCCAATCAATTGTGATTATGGAGCCGATCTTTAAATTGTCAAGAAAGACGCTCCCACAAATTGGAAGGAAGAATGCCAAGAGGCATTTGACAACATCAAGAGATATCTTTCCAATCCTCTCTTCCTAGTGCCACCCAGGCAAGGGAGTCCGCTGCTACTGTACCTATCAGTATCAGAAAACGCTTTCGGATGCCTGTTCGCCCAGCATGATGAAGAGGGCAAAAAAGAGCATGCCATCTACTATCTGAGTAAGAAGTTCACATCCTTTGAGTCACAGTATATGCTCGTAGAAAAAACTGTTGTGCTTTGACCTGGATTGCTCAAAATTCGAGGCACTACCTATCGGTTTTCACCACTAACCTCATATCCAGAATGGATCCTTTGAGATACATTTTCTGGCGTACCGATGCCCGTAGGAAAATTGGCTAAATGGAAGATGCTACCAAGCTAATTTGACATCGTATACGCAGCAAAAAAGACAATCCCTAGCTTACTTAAGCGGCAGAAAGTCCCGTTGATGACAAACTTAAACCGTATGGACTTTCTTTCCAGATGAGGAAGTAATGGCTATGGAGGAAGAGGTGGCAGAACCATACTTACGTTGGAGATTGTTCTTCGATGGGCTTGATCAATTACAAAAGATCAGGCATTGGGGAAGTGTTAATATCAGAAATAGGACAACACTATTCGATGGCCACAAAGCTCAACTTCATATGTACCAACAACATGGCAGAATATGAAACGTGTATCCTCGGCCTCAGGATGGCATTGGACATGAACATACAAGAGTTGTTGGTAATCAGGGACTCTGATTTGCTCATAAATCAAGTGAAAGTAAATTGGGCAACCAAAAATGACAAAATACTCCTATATGTGAATCTAGTACAGAGATTATGCAGGAGATTCGAGTGTATTGACTTCAGGCATACTCCGAGGGCTTAAAATGATTTTGCAGACACATTGGCTACGATAGCCTCCATAATCCAGCACCCCCAGAGTTCTCACATTGATCCACTAGAGATTACACTGAGAGAAGAATAGGCTCACTACGCCCATGTCGAGGTCGAGTCGGATGGCTAACCATGGTATGCCGACATCAAGGCATACCTGGAGAAGGGAGAGTACCCCCCTTGAAAGTTCAGTGAATCAGAAAAAGACCATCATGAAGTTGGCTAATGGTTTCTTCTTGAACAAAGAAGTGTTGTACAAAAGGACACCCGACCTTGGGTTACTCAGGTGCGTGGACTCCGAGAAGGCTATGAAACTGCTGAAAGAGGTACACACAAGGGCGTGCGGACCCCAAATAAATGGATTCATCGTCGCCAAGAAAATCTTCAGGACAGGATACTATTAGATAACTGTGGAGCATGACTCCTGTAAATTCGTGCAAAAGTGCCATTAGTGTCAGATACACGGAGATCTGATCAAGGTTCCCCTCACAAAGTTACATGCGATGAGCTGGCCTTGGTCATTCATGGCATGGGGAATGGACGTCATAGGACCCATCGAGCCTCCAGCCTCCAATGGACATTGTTTCATTTTAGTAGCCATCGATTACTTCACTAAATGGGTAGAGGCGACTTCCCACTAATCAGTGAATAAGAAAGTTGTGGCTGACTTCATCAAAAACCCTCTAATATGTCATTTTGGCGTACCGAAATTCGTCATCACAGATAATAGTGCCACTATGAATAGCTATTTGATGAAGGACATCTGTGAACAATTCAAGATAACCCACATGAAATCTACTGCCCACCGACCACAGATGAAAGGAGCCATAGCGGCAACTAACAAGAACATCAAGAGGATCTTGAGAAAAATGATCGACAACTACAAGAATTGGCACAAGCAATTGCCTTATGCTTTGTTGGGGTATAGAATGACACCCCGAACTTCCACCGGGGCAACCCTGTACCTCTTTGTCTACGGTACAGAAGCAGTCATACCCACAGAAGTGGAGATCCCTTCACTCAGAATCATCCAAGAGGTGAAGCAAAATGATGCAGAATGGGTCAGAAATCACTAAAGCGGAGAGGGTGACTGAATTTCACTCTTTATCATTCCTTACTACTCCTCAATTCCCATCAAGTGTTGTCTTATTTCCCAAGCCACTGCTCCTGATCGGAGAATAGGGGAGTCCGCTGGTAGGAATTCCTCAATGTGTATTACCGTTTTTTCACCGAGGTCTCTCTCGAGAAGGATGACCTTCTTAGAGAAGGAGAACTCCTCTCTTAGAGAAAAACTTTTTCTTCTCGAGAGGGGGCCAGCCAACAAATAAATAATAAAAGAACAATGAAACCTGTCCAAGATTAGCTAGAGCTTTCATCCCCGAGTTTACTGACTGAAGGAGTTGAACGAAAAGATACGTATCTAAGTGAAAGTGAAATGAATTTGAACACTTTTTTTTTATCAAAGACTGATAGGCTTGGGAATGGACTCCACCCCGATTAAGATCCTCTAAAAGGGTATAGAGCCTCTCCAACAACTCTTCCCCAGTGGCGGTCCTAGGATTATCTAGAGCGCGAGCCCCACGTTGCTCCCAATCGCCCTCCGGATCAAGAGGCGCCAGGCCACGATAGATGAAAAGAGAATTGTGGCAGTATGTCACGGACAGCTATGCAGACAAAGAATACAAAGGAAAGTTTATGCCAAACTGACAAGGGCCATACATGGTTAGGAAAGTACTCTCAGGAGAAGTACTCTCAGGAGAAGACATAGTCCTAGCCGAGATGGACGGATAAGAGTGGCCCAAAGCTATCAATGCAGATGCACTCAAGAGATACTACGTTTAGGATTCTATTTGTTTGTGATTGCATTATCATTTCCATGTAATCGTATCTTTTGCTTGTAATCATATCTTATAATATAATAGGAAAAAACAAATCATCTATGTAATGAACTACGCAATGACCTAACTTTCCCACAGTGGGATATGTAGGCAGTCCATATCGGATCCGGTCACCTTATTAGTAAAACCAAAACTCAGTTACTTTATTCCGAACTACGTTCGACCTGAATTCCTCCTGCGACAGGATACGTAGGCGCTTTCGAACTCGGACGTCATAAAAGAAAAACTCCAGAAACCCTTAAGCTATAAGGATCGACATAAGAGTCAGCCAGTGTCAACTCTACACTGCGGCAGAATTTTTGAAGGAGTCTAAAAATTTCCTACCAGAAACAATCAACAAAGAAGATGGCAAAACAAAGCCATACACTGGGGCAGAATTTTTGAGGGAACCTAAAAAATTCCTGCATAACAAGACAAAACATGGGTCACTCAAAATCCTAAAACTGGGGCAAATTTTTGAGAAAGATCTCAAAAATTCTACCAGTTCAGAAGTCAGCAATCATACATCTCAGAAGAGCCAGGAGATATCGTTCGAAGAAAACACACGTCATGACACATAAAAACAAAATAAAAATTTCTTTTAAGGAAAAACAACGCCCGTTTTATAAAATTTTTACTTTAAATTTTAAAATTAGTATAAGTACATCCCAGAAACATCTCTTGAAATACCGAACCTAAGAGAGGTAGAAGGAGCATCAAGAGAAAACGCCAGGCGGGAGGGCGACAACGCTAATCGGCCTTTTAGGAAATTCACGATTTTTCTGTGGATGCAAGTTTTAAACAGGACAATAGAAGGGTCATCAATCAGCTTGCCCGCAGCAAAGACACGGAGCAATCAACCTGACATCATATAATCACGAAGGATCTTTGGAAAGAAACTGAAGTGAAGGCATTATTCAACCGCAAGGGTCGCGAAAAGAATGAATGACAAAGACACATTTGACCAAATGGGTCACACAAAATGAATGAGAATAAGACATATCAGACCAAAAGGGTCATACTAAATAAGCACAAAGATACATACGACCAAAAAGGTCATGAGAAGGATGAAAAGGCATATCCGACCACAAGGGTCGACAACCAAAACAATGAGCAAAAGAAAGATTATCAAGACAAAAGGGTCATATCTGTTATCTCTATCATATTTCCTATTGCCGAGAGGCTATTTATACAAACTATCGAGAGAGCCATTGCACGTTTACTTTCCTGTTGCCGGGAGGGCCATTCATACAAACTGCCGGGAGGGCCGTTCATACAAACTGTCAAGAGGGCCATTGCACTTTTACTTTTCTATTGTCGAGAGGGCCATTCATACAAAATGTCGAGAGGGATATTGCATGTTTACTTTCTTGTTGGGAGAGGGCTATTGCATGTTTACTTTTCTGTTGTCGAGAGGGCCATTCATACAAACTGCCGAGAGGGCTATTGCACGTTTACTTTCCTGTTGCCGAGAGGGCTATTCATACAAACTGTCGAGAGGTCTATTGCAAGTTTACTTTCCTGTGTCGAGAGGGCCATTCATATAAACTGCCGAGAGGGCCATTGCACGTTTACTTTCCTGTTGCCGAGAGGGCCATTCATACAAACTGCCGAGAGGGCCATTCATACAAATATCATGAGAATATCTACAATATTGTCGAATTTTGAAAGCAGGTGCACAACCTCCAAAAAGGAGCCAGCTTGCTAAACCAGATCTAGACGAATTGCGGAGCAAACATGGAACTTTTTCTTACACAGCCGGTCAAGATAAGGTGCTCATGAGAGTTAAGCTCTCTAGCCAGGATTTGGAAGTCATCCAATCTCAGACTTAGCCATAATCTGTCTATTTTATTTTTCGTTATTAAAAACCGCGACCGGTCGGGTACACACTGGGAAAATTCGAAGGTATTCCCACATAAGGGACGTACTCTTCTCAGTGAGTTGAACTACAGATGGCCTGAATTCTCATATAACTCGAGATATGTAGGAAACCTAGAAGCCAGGGTCCGGCTGCATATGTGAATTGCATGAAATTAAAGTGTAAGATGAGTCGGGTCAGTAAAAAATTAGGGTTAGTCAATTTCGTTGCTCAGGGATGGTCCCATCATCCCCGAACACCCAAGGGGCATTTGTTGACACCTAATTTTTGACCTCCCGTAATTTATTTTAATTACTCAGGGTCCTTGGATGACAAACAAAATGAATCATGCATTCTTAAAAGGTCAAAATGATTTCACAAAACAAAAAGAAGTTCGGGCCAATACTTTACTCCTTTGAATTGACAAAATTATTTCTATGATATTACAAGTTATTTAGGAATTAATTGGTACATTTTATGACACTTATGAAATATTTGTTAGAATTAATCATCAAATGCAAAAGTTTTTTGAATAATCATTTATTTAATTGTTTAAATTGCCAAAAAGTCAAATTGGCACATGTTATATTCCCTTTAATCTAAGGAATTTGAGTAATTAAAAGAATTGATCATTTTACCCCTCAATCTCCAATTTCGTGTGTTTGCAAAATTTGTTGAAATTAATAATTTGTTTTTAGTAATTAATCAGGTTAATCAGTTAGAGAGTCGTTCTTGAAAATTGGTTAATTGTTTACATTATGGCCACAATTGAATCAGTCAATTCATGATTGAGGCAATTGGGGTCATTTTTGAAAAAATTAGCCTCTTAATAACCTTAATTGAAATAGCCAACTTCATTGGCTCAAATTTATTAAGGTCTTATATATATATATATATATATATATATATATATATATATATATATATATATATATATATATATATATATATATATATATATATATATATATATATATATATATATATATATATATATATATATATATATATATATATATATATATATATATATATATATATATATATTAACTTTAGATCGGCCAATTTGGCCAAATGTGGCCATAATTGAAATAATCAAAGGAATTAAATCAATTAAGGTTGTGTTAAATGACCGTATATCAAATAATTTAACAGGTTAATTACGTCCTAATTCGATCATGATTAAAATATCATGGTTAACAATTGATGTTTTAGCTTTGACCATTTAGTGGACTACTTATTTGGCCCTTCATACATATATATACACTATGTATACGTATATATTTACATTGTGTGTGTATATATATATGTCAAAAAGGGCCTATTTTTTTATTTTTCTTTATTTTTTTTTATATATGACCGAGCCTGGTCCAAACGGACCAGACCCGGCCCAATAGCCTAAATATATATACTCCTTCCATTCACAAATCAGACACCAAAGGGGTCTTTTGTCAATTGCGGCTAGGGTTTCATAACCCTACCGCTGCCACCCTACTCCTCCTTCTCTCTTCCTGTCCCATCGCCGGTATTGGCATGTGTAAGATCGTATTAGGCATGTAAGGCGTGGCTGTGGTAGAGAAAAGGATGAAACATTTATGGCTTCATCTTTTCACAATTTTCTCCACCAAAATTCATCCAGACACGTCCTAAAAAGTACAATCCCTTTTGATTTATCCTTTTTTCTTTATTTTTTTCATTGAATGTGAGTATGCCGAGTGGTTGGCTCAAATCGAGCCGTTAATCATAGTTTCCTTTTCAATCCCATTCGTTCAAAGTTGAAACAAGTGAAGACTTGAGAAAAGTCCACAATTCCCACATCGGTATTATAAGATTTTAGACAAATTTTGTGGTTCTATAAATTGAACGTCCCTCACCTTTTGAACAAGTTTTACACCCTTAAGAGGCTTGAACATTGAGTTTTACTCGAAATTTAGGCTTCCTCAGTATTATGGTAGACTTTAACTAAAGGGTTTGAGTCTTTCCAGTTCTAAAACTTTGTTTTTTTTCTGTGTTTTATATTTTGTCTGGCTGAGTGTGGGAATTGGAAGCACAAAGGCTCCAAGTTCATTCTTGTTCACGGCTGCACACCAAAAAGGTAAGCCTTTATCATTTTCTTCCCTTTTTTTTTTTTTTTTTAGTTTATGTTTAGTTCCTGTATGCTTAGCTTCTGATTAGTAAAATGTTTAACTAGTTGCTAATATGGTACTTGGTGGGATAATAGTGTAAAATGATTGGTTTATGCTTAATGCAATAATTAATTAGTAGTTAACCTGGTATTTGTGGAAGAATGGTATAAAATTCTCAACTTATGCTTAGCATGATGCTTAGCTAGCCATTTAGTAAGGTTCTCCATGTATAGAAGGGGATCATAGTAACTGAACATCACCTCAACTGGGTATTGGCATATGATCCTGAATTTAATGACTTAAGTCTAGATCAATGGGTAAATGAGTCTAGCCTCACCTGAGTCAATTATCTATCATTAATTTAGTGTTGTGTATTGACCAAAGTTACCACCATAAAAGGGAATATAGAGTCATCTAGGCTTGTTTAAATTTGTATAAATGTTGTCTATTAATATGAAGGGTTTGTTGAGAGGTAAAACTAGTGATGGTCCAAGACAATATCATTGAGAGATTGAGTAATAACCTTAATGTTTGTCACCTGCTTTTACTTATGATCACGCGCATCCTGTTCTCTTTAATTTGTGCATTTGCACCTTGCATCTTAGAACTTGCTTTCGTGTGATATTGATTGAGTCTTTGATTTTGAGAACTAAACTATGCTATAAGCTTTTTCTTAAGAGATTGGCTTAGATAAAATATTTGAGGAATCATAACTAGGAATTAAGATTGATCCAAGATTGTTTGACTGATTGCTTACATGATATGCTTCTGTAATCCATTTTCCTGAAAGTCTTGAGTGTACATATATGTATATATTGGCATTGGCTCTAGTTAATAGGTATGATTGTTATATGCTGGGATTTGTAAAAGGAATGTGAGCTAAGCCATTAAGTCTAAATGTATGCCTTAAGTTACAACTCTTCCAAGGCTCTTTTTTGAAATGAATCAGTACAGTGGTCAAAGTGGAAACTTGCATGCTGTGTCTGTCATGCCCTATTTTCAACGGATTAAAACTAGTTCACAACTTATAGGCTATGTTTCCTCTGGTTTTGAAAAATTCTAAGAGTCGCCACCTAATTTTAGGAAATATTAGGAAACCATTTATAAAAAAATGTAAACTCCATTTTTTAGTCTTTGAAACCTGTGAGATTCTAGGTAAGGGTTTTATTTACCCCGAGGGGAAGGTGTTAAGCATCCCTCAGAGCCTATCCGAAGACAGTCTTTAAACTTAGCTTAATTAACACTAGAGGGGATTATTTAATTATTTATTATTACCTATTTAAAGAATTGCGGAAAAGAAACTACTCTCTCAAAACTATTTGTATAAAAAAAAGGGTTTTAAAGTAATTATAACTATGTGAGTAAATGCATATTTATAAAGGAAGTAGTTAATGCTAATATATGCGTGACAAAATATGTATGACATTTATTTTATATAAGAATAGTATGTATAATATAGAATAAGGAGATATATATATATATATATATATATATATATAATAAGAAAATAACGTATATATGTGATATGTATTCATGGGTAACTAAAAAATAGTTATTGATGACATGATAGTATTATATAGATGCATTTAATGTAAAGACGACCAAAGAAAAAAAAAACAATGGAAATATACGTATATATGTATGGTACGTGTTTTTAAAAATAATAGTATGTAGGCATACTCATTGTAAAGGAGAGTAATTAATACGAGTTGTAAAATTATATGTACTAGGCATGTATATTGTTTACAAAAGAATACATGTGTATTTTTGAAGATTAGGTATAAATATGGTTATTGTATATAAAAGGATGATATGTAATATAGAATGACATATATATTTATGAGAAACTAATATATACATGGAGTATGTTTATCATATAGAAAAATAGTATAAAATGTATAATTTTAGAAATAGTCATGGAAAATATAATAATATGTATAAGTACCGTGATATATATAAGTACACACATAAACGTAAAGATGATTGGATGAAAAAAAAAAAAGATAGTATATATATGTATGTGTATAAACGGAATTTTTTTTTCAGTTAATTTCCTTGTAAAATAACCTGAAAGTGCACCATACTTGAAAATCATTTGAGTTCTTTATTAAACTTGCAGATTGAAGATTCAAAATTAGTATTTCTAAAGAAAATAATTCGACTTATGTTTTGAAAATCATTTGAGTTTATACACAAAACAATGGACTAAGTTTTATAAGAGAATGAGTTTTAGCAAGTCCTAAAAGGCGTGTGTTCTAACTATAAAACTTCCCGCATATATAAATAATTAGGCCTTTTTTTACCTTTTAAAGCCTGTGTTTTGGGGATCTAAAAATCTGCATTTTTCTTATATATATAAAAAAATCTACTCCTCTGTTTCTCTCGAGACATGACATTCCTCATTTGGAAATCTCTTCTCTGCTGAGTAATATTCTGAAATAATCTATTGGGGGTAAACTAAATTTTTAATAAAAAGAAGTCTTTAAGTTTTTAATCCTTAGTTAAAAAAATGTTTATAACCTACAGAAATCATATAATCACATAGGCAAGGTCAAAAACAAAAGCAAAAAGAGCAATTGACGATCACTATTCTAAGTACTAGCTAAGTCAAGACTAATACAAAAGGGAAAAGGAGCTAACGTTTAAACTCACTATCATACTAGTTCACCCACAAACAGAAAACAAATACAGGTTTAAACATACCAAAGAATGTTAGTCAAGAATATAAACATGTATATAAGCCGATACAAAGGAGTAAAAATTTGAAGAGAGGAAGGAGGACGGAGACTCTTGTTACGCAAAGTAGGGGGACAAGAAACTTGACAAGAGCAAATAACACTCCTGGGCTGGCTTTCTCTGATATGGGCAGAATCCGGAGTTTCCATAACTCTAATGCTCCCAAGGTCCTCATAAAAAAAAAGGATAAAGATAAGGATTAGTGATACCCTTAATTGATCTTAATAATGCCAAAATCTTTTTAGAAGAGTAAAACATGCCATCAAGAACAAATAATTTACTAGATTTAGCACCAAATATTCAACCAAACTTTGGAAAGGAGATCAACCCGACTTAAGTAAACGTCTCAAAATAAAGCAAACACACCATGATCTAACTTATGCGCATTATACAACCGAACCTAAGCTCTACAGATTTAAAAGTTGAACAATTTTCACACATTTATGTGTAGCAGTCTCTTACTTACAGAACCATTATAGGCAACCAAAAGAGTTCAAACAATTCTAACCAAACCAAACAATTTAGTGAATAAATGAGTTAATTGTTATGCTAGGCTATGGTACTTCAAAATAGGTTCAAAATAAATTATGTTCTGCTTCCCAAATCTCTAACACTTCCATGATGCTATATGAGTGATCAGAAAAGCCAACACACTTATCATCCCATTAGCAAACCAATACAAAAAGAAAC
The DNA here is from genome assembly GCF_029784015.1 of Lycium ferocissimum. Taxonomy (NCBI): domain Eukaryota; kingdom Viridiplantae; phylum Streptophyta; class Magnoliopsida; order Solanales; family Solanaceae; genus Lycium; species Lycium ferocissimum. The sequence continues at coordinate 27,211,147 of NC_081342.1, forward strand.
ACCTTCACAAAAGGAAAAGAGATCCTTTCAAGTTCTTAAAGCGTTTGTGGCTCCAAGTTCTAAAACCCAAAAATTATAAGTACGTATTTGCCAAAACAAAAGGAAGTTGGGCAGAGAACCTTATTAGGATATTTTCACGCACACAACAACCTCCAAAGTAGCACAGCAAACTACTGCTCCCTTCAATAAATACTCAACGCGTGAACAACTAGTCTTGTTTTAATACCTGGTCATTTCGTTCGAGATTTGGAAGAAAAAGTACCCGAGACTAGTTCTACAATGATACCATAACTCGACCGGTTTAGCAGAGAAAAGAGGAACATGATTCAAATGGTTTTATGCACCCATTTTTAAACTGACGATCCAACTCAAACATGTTCGGGTCTTAAGTCTAACATGATGCAATCATGGCTTATAAAAGACTCAACTGGAGAATTATAAACAGGCCATTTGATTGTTCCCACAGGTTCACTTTTTTTTTTTTTGAAGACCTTATAACCACAACTCTTGAGAAATTAGTTCTATGGACTTAAATCAAATCCTAATGATGTACCTCAACTAAAGACATTGGACGACAAAAAAATAAAAGGGTCCCAGGACTCTAACTCATCAATCATGCTTAGATAAAGAATTTTTACATCCACCATCCTCCCAGAACAAGTTAAAGCTATTATTTTCAATTGAACAAACTCAACTCCATTATTTCACATAGTTTATAAAGCCAGTTGCTCTCTAAATACTAATTAAGCATCTGCTCAAGCGGGAAATAACAACCACAGCTGCACATTATTAGTAAATCACCATGAGCATGAATGTCCTGTTTACTTGGTTCCAACCAAAATAGTAACTTTTTAACCGGAAAACAGTAGCCTTTCTAGTTAAAAACAGTAGCTTTTTAGTTTAAAAAAAAAAAACAGTAGCTTTCTTTTTATATCAAAACAGTAACTTTTCCTTAAAAATAATAACTTTTTCTCTCTAACAAAACATCACCCTTTTATTTGATCGAACTTAATAACCTTTTCTTTTCAGTTATAAGGCATCATATATTCACATATAGGTTTCTAGACTGAGTCACGGCATGATATTTTTAGTCATAAGGTCTAAATGGATTTTATAGTAGAGCTTTAGGAAATCGTATTAGCAGTGGCTGTGTTATCAACCATTTTATTTAAGCTAACTAAAACAGGGACAATGCTAACCTTTCAATGCCCTCAAACAAATAATGTTTCATGCTCATGTCCAAATGAAAGTAGAAAACAACTATTTGACACAAACATCTTAATATTGATCCATACTAGAACTGGTTTTGAAGACATGAACAAAGGATAAAACATGATTCAAGCCATCTATAGCTACAACCTTAATGGTAAAAAGAAGATTACGGGATGTTGACAGATTCAAACTAACGAAAACAAAATGATTATTCGAACCTATGTGTATAGACTAGAATTAGCTACCAACGAATCAGGACATTTTTTTTGACGTTATGATTTATTTTAGCCATTTTACATGCTTGATTTTACATGATAAAACAGTCCCTTAAGGGATGCCACAATAGATTTTTAGACAAGTGACACTACTATTCATGTATTCAGCAAGTTCAATGATCATTTTCTTTAAACGCTAATAGATTGCCATGACTATCTCATGTTTATTTATAACAAATAAAGTATGGGCAGATTCGAACAAGCGAACTCCAAAGAATGCTGAGAACAACAAAACGACTACATTTCAATTTCTACAAAATTAAAGATGAAGAGAAGACGAATGTGATTACCTTCTCCGGGACAACGAACTGAGGCTATTATCGTCGTCGAGTCTCTGAATCCACTCGAAGTAGTTTTTTTGCTTAGCCGAGAGCAACCAAAATTATACAGCCAAAAAGAACATAGAGTTAAAAAGAGGATTTTCTGAGAACTTAGAAAGAACTATGGATTTTTAGTTATGAAGACTTATGAAAAAGAAAGGTATTTTCCAATTCAACTTTTTAGAGTAAATAAAAGTTTTCTCTCAAATTCTCAACCTATCTCAAAGGGAATTTCAGCCTTCTCAAAACCTATCTAAAACAACCCAGAAGGCCGTATTTATAGCCAAATGCTGAGGGGTTTCCACAGCTTCTTCCAGGGGATTTTGCCCTTGAATTTCGAATAAAAAGGAGGGAGAATTCTGAAATTTCAAAAAAAATGAAATGATGAACAAAAAAGTGACAGATTTTCACCTTTTCGGAGAGATTTGAAGGCTAGAGGTCCGAATCTAGTGGTTTCTTCATGGTTTTAGGCTCCAACAGATTGAAACGAGCCTTTATCCTATGGATTGTTAGAAGATCGGCCTAGAAACCCAAAGATCCTTGCGTGCTTCTTGATTAGGGGGCTGATTTGACTTGGACGAGCTGTTCGAAGCTCTGTTACTTGAAGAAAAGGGGAGAAAGGGACAGGGGTTGATGGGAGGCAGCGTCAGTGACGCCGAAATCAGCTTTAACCGATGGTCCGATTGGTAAAGGGTGGTGGCGGCGAGGTGACGTTAGAGACGGAGGATGGTGATCGTTAGGTTTTCTCTTGGGAGAGAAAAGAGTTGGTTTGGTTAGTCCATTGTTACTGATTAGAAGACTTGGGGGGGGGGGGGGGGGGTTAGTTTAGGTGGATTTGGGCCGGGTCGATGGGGTTTTGGGTTGGGTCTTTTTGGGCCACAAATTTTGGTTTATGAGGAAAAGGGAATTGGCCCAATATTATGGGTAGATGAATTAATTCCTAATCCCTTTTTACTTCTATCAATTAATTAAAATATGCTTCTTTGTCCTAATTAATTCCCAAAAATATACACCTATATAAATTACAATTCAAGTAATTTAATATACGTATTTAATTTAAAAAATAGAGCAAAAGATAATTAATATGGTAATAAGTAGGATTAAAGGAAAAATGCCAATGCCAATATTAATATACGAATATCAACATTATTTTTTTTGAGTGATTTAATTATAAAAAAAAATGATGTTTAGTCATTTATAATTATAAAATATGATGTTTTTTTTTTTTGGTAATTCTAAGAAACGATAATTCCTTAACTTTAGAGAAATATATCTCGAAAAATAGCGTAATAATTAGTGAAAATATTCCAAACTCATTTTTTGGGAATTCTCACGACTGAGAAGCATAATGAAATTAATTAAACAAAAAAGGAGGGCCAAAATTGGGTGTCAACAGCTTGTCCCTCTTCGACCAGGGATGATGAAAGAGTCTTTGGGCGAAGACGTTGACATAAACCCGATTTTGTCCCGACGAGTAAATCAAATTGGGTTTGGAAAGAGTACAACTGAAAAAGAGTAATTCTTTTGGGAATCGAGAGGTGAGTTTATGAATTCGACCGAACTCTGGTTCCTGAGTAGCCTACATATCTCGGGTCATAAGAGAATCAGGTCGATGTAGTTCGAACAAGGAGACGATAAAATTTTGAGAGGTCCTCAAAATTTTGTCACAGTGTCTGAATTATGAGGACACTGGCTCTCTTGTTATGGACAGGGGATAATAGTTTTATTGGAGATTTGGAAGGTTGAGTTGTTGAAAATTTTTGAGTGATTCTCAAAAATTTGTCCCAGTGTTGTAGTTATGGTAACACGAGGTTTCAGAGATGGAAAGGGTAGTGGTTTCAACATGAGCGAAAATAGCTAGAATGGAATATGACTGGCTTGACTCTGAGTCCCCTACGTATTGAAGAGGACGGAAATTAATTCAGATGTGTTTTAAAGAAAACGAGAAGATAGAAAATTTTGAGGGATCCTCAAAATTTTGTCCCAGTGTCGAATTATGGTGACACTAGATGTTGCTAGGAAGATGTGGTCAAATTTTGGGAAAGATTGCTGATGAAAAAGATCTTTCTGATGACGGGATGTACTTTTGCAGCTTCTTGATTATAAATGTGGCGGCCGCAACACACCCATAATCGAGACTCTAGACAAATGGATCTTCGTGCTGTCATAGGATCATATCAGCCCGTCGTAGAGGACTGACGCTCAAAATTGTCCCAGTATCGCGTTATGACGACCTTAGGATGTGGAAGAATTTGACTGAGTCTCCAGAATGTAGATTCTCAGAGGAAGTAACTGTCTTCTTAAAAATTGAAAGAAAAACTGATTGGCGAGCCAAAGCGGAGAGCGGATTCATTGACTCTAGCTTGTGAGTTTGATGTCCTCATCAAGCGGGGCGCCTCAGTTCGCTGTGTCAGAGATAGTTCCACGTTGTATTGTGTTGACCTGCAAAAGATGTAAAGATACCTGTGCAGTTCAAAGTTGTAATGTAATAATAACATAAGGAAATAAAGGAAAGGATTGTAGACAAACTAGAATTGAAAGCTCCGATTTGCGGAGAGACTGAAATGTAAAGCTTCCGGCTGGCGGAGCAACTGTAATGTAGAGGCTTCTAGCTGGCGGAGCAACTGTAAGGTAAAAGCTCCGATTGGCGAAGCGACTGAAATGTAAAGTTTTCGGCTGGCGGAGCAACTGTAATGTAAAGCTTCCGGCTGGCGGAGCAACTGTAATGCAAAGCTTCCGGCTGGCGGAGCAACTGTAATGTAAAGGCTTCCGGTTGGCGGAGCAACTGTAATGTAAAGTACAACCTCCGATTGGCGGAGTTGTTGGCGAAGTTAGATGGCGGTCCCCGATTGGCGGGGTAATTGACGTTGTTAGACGGTATCCTCGATTAGCGAAGTTAGTTAACACAATTAGATAGTATCTCTGATCGACGGAGTTAGTCGCAATTAGATCATATCTCGGATTGGCGGAGTTAGTCGTAGTTAGATCGTATCTCCGATTGGCGGAGTTAATCGCAGTTAGATTGTATCTCCGATTGGCGGAGTTAATCGCAATTAGATTGTAGATCTCCGATTGGCGGAGTTAGTCACTGTTAGATTGTATCTCCGATTGGCGGAGTTATTTAACGTAGTTAGAAGGTAGATCTCCGATTGGCGGAGTTATTATTAAGGAACAAGGCTGCTACGGGGGCCCCCATCTCTCGAATAATCGACCTTGACCCTGCTTCTGGAGATACCTGCAAATTTAAATGAAACGTTCAGAGATGAATAAGCCAAGATAACAAAATAAAATAGGAGAAGGTTATTTTGGCTCATGGTGTAGTGATGGATCTTGTGACGCCTCCACCGGAAGCTCGCTTCGATGTCATCTCGTCCTAATTCCTGTCAATCCTGTACTCAAAGAAAAATTCTTAGTTTGGGAGGGGGTGTTGATTTGTGTCGATTGTGGCCCTAGCCTTGTCACTTGAATCCTTTGAGCTTCTTCGGTTGCGGAGATCTCTGTCCGGAGACTTGGTAGGTGGAAAAACACATAAATGCACTTCGAAAGAAAGAAAAAAAATATGGTATTTTAGAAATCGGATATGCATGTATATATACTACGTATAAATGCGATAAAACTCTATCATTTTTTAGATTATGACATGTTCCGAAACGCATTGAGCTTCTCCATTCTGACGCCTGCATCCAAACGGTGTCTTTGCATAGCCTGTTCCTCTGATGACGCTTCTTCATATTCAAGCCAAGTGTCGCGATGTCTTTGACGATGAGACCGATCCTAATCTATAGTTACATTACAAATAAAAGGTTTCCTAAGGGTATGATCGAACCTTTTTAGGTTGCCTACGTATCCCAAATAGGAATCAGGTCTGTACGTAGTTCGGGGGTACAAATGAAAAGAAAATGATATGTAATGTGATGTGACCGAGCCTGACTCAGGCTGCCTACGTATCCAAATGGAATCAGGTCGTAACGTAGTTCAATTACAATAGAAGGGTAAAATAATGCAATGACCGAGCCTGACTCAGGCTGCTTACGTATCCAATCGGAATCAGGTCATAACGTAGTTCAATTACAATAGAAAATAAGATTAATAAAGGGACCGAATCCGGTGGGGATTGCCTACGTATCCCACCGAGGGAAATCAGGTCGAATCGTAGTTCCAGTTACATGAAGATAATTTTTTTTGGGGTTTTCTATTACAAGAGACCGGACCCGATGTGGGTTGCCTACGTATCCCACCGTGGGAAGTCAGGTCAGCGTAGTTCTGTTACAATAGAAATGTAAATTACAACGGAAAAGAAAAAGCTAGCTTGGATATCTTCAGATGTAGTACTTCTTGACCGAGTCTGAGTTGATGGGCTTCGTGCTCACTTTACCATCCATTTCTGCCAAAATCAATGCTCCTCCTGAAAGCACTCGATGAACCACGTATGGACCTTGCCAATTTGGTGCGAATTTCCCTTTAGCTTCGTCCTGATGAGGAAATATTCGCTTTAAAACCAACTGCCCTGGTTTGAATTTCCTAGGCCTTACTCTCTTGTTAAATGCCTTGGACATCCTATTCTGATAATGCCGACCGTGAAAGACAGCGTCCATCCTTTTCTCATCAATGAGTATCAACTATTCGTGTCTACTACGTATCCATTCTGCATCGTCCAAACCAACATCTTGGATAATCCTCAAAAAAGGTATCTCTACTTCTGCGGGTATCACAGCTTCGGAACCGTACACCAACATATAGGGAGTTGCTCCTATGGATGTTCTAAAGGGTGGTACGGTAACCAAGTAAAGCATATGACAACTTTTTGTGCCACTGCCTGTGACTGTCTGTTATCTTCCTTAAGATCTTCTTGATGTTCTTATTTGCTGCCTCGACTGCTCTATTCATCTGTGGTCGATAAGGTGGAATTTCGGTGGGGCAATCCTAAACTTTTCAAAGTCTCTCTCGTAAGATCGCTGTTGAGATTGGCTGCATTATCTGTGATAATTGACTCTGGAATCCCAAATCGGCAAACTATATTGGTGCGAACAAAATCTGCTACCACCTTCTTTGTTACTGCCTTGTACATTGAAGCTTCGACCCATTTAGTGAAATAATCGATGGCCACCAAGATGAAGCGATGTCCATTTGATGCAGAGGGTTCTATAGGTCCAATCACATCCATGCCCTAAGTGGCGAACGGCCAAGAGAAGCCCATTACATTAAGCTCATTTGGGGGAACTCGAATGAAATCTCCGTGAACCTGACATTGATGGAACTTTTGTACATAGCGAATGCTGTCTCTTTTCATAGTCATCCAAAAGTATCCCGCCGCAGAATCTTCTTTGCCAAAGTGAATCCATTCATATGGGGTCCACATATCCCTGCGCGGTCCACATGTCCCTGCGTGTACTTCTTCTAACAACCTTGTTGCCTCTGCGGCATCTACACATCTTAGCAATCCTAGATCTGAAGTCCTCCTATATAGGATTTCTCCGTTAAGGAAGAAGTGATTTGCCATTCTCCTCAAGGTCCGCTTCTGTTTGTTAGTAGCATTTTTCGGATATTCTCTCGTCTCGAGCAACTTCTTAATGTCGTAGTACCATGGCTGGCCATCCAATTCCTCATCGACATGAAAATAATATGCTTGCTGGTCGTGTATTTCTACCTTGATAGGGTGGATGTAATTCTTGTTCGGATGTTGGATCATTGATGACAATGTCGCAAGGTCATCAGCAAACTCATTTTGGATTCGAGGGACATGCTTGAAGTCAATCTCTACTGAGCGAATCGCTTGCACAACTCCTTCACGCAATGTAAATATGGAAGAATTTTGACATTCTTGGTGCTCCATTCTCCTAGTACCTGATGAACTAACAGGTCAAAATCGCCTATTACAAAAAGTTCGTTGATGTTCATATCAACTGCCATCCTAAGCCCGAGGATGCAAGATTCGGATTCTACCATATTGTTCGTGCAGGGAAATTTGATCTTTGCTGAGATAGGGTAGTGTTGACCTGTCTCGAAAACCAAAACTGCTCCTATTCCGACTCCTTTGAAATTTGACGCTCCGTCAAAGAACATCCTCCATCCTGAATAAGGCTCTGAAATATCTTCCCCTGCGAACAGTACTTCCTCATCAGGAAAATAGGTTGTAAGCGGCTTGTATTCATTGTCTACGGGGTTCTCTGCGAGGTGATCCGCCAATGCTTGTCCCTTGATGGCCTTCTGAGTTATGTACACGATGTCAAACTCACTTAACAAGATCTGCCATTTTGCTAATTTCTCGGTGGGCATCGGCTTTTGAAAGATGTATTTGAGTGGATCCATCCTTGAGATCAAGTACGTGGTGTACGCAGATAGGTAGTATCTCAACTTTTGTGCGATCCAAGTCAAAGCACAGCATGTCCGTTCCAACAAAGTGTACTTTGCCTCGTACGGTGTGAATTTCTTGCTTAGGTAGTAAATGGCTTGCTCCTTTTTCCCTATCTCATCATGTTGTCCCAACACACATTCAAACGCACCATCCAATACTGACAAGTACAGCAATAGAGGTTTTCCCGGTTCTGGCGGGACCAATACGGGTGGACTGGACAAGTACTCCTTGATTCTGTCGAAGGCCTTCTGACACTCTTTTGTCCATTCTGTGGCAGCATCTTTCTTCAGCAGCTTAAATATGGGTTCACAAATCACCGTCGACTATGCGATGAATCGACTAATGTAATTGAGCCTTCCAAGGAAACTCATTACGTCTTTCTTGCTCTTCAGGGGAGGCAATTCTTAGATTGCCTTGAATTTTGAAGGATCTAACTCTATACCATTTCTACTAACAATGAATCCCAATAATTTTTCAACAGGAACTCTAAATGCACATTTTGTTGGATTCAACTTCAAGTTGTACCTCTACAATTCTTCAAAGAACTTCCTTAGGTCAGTAAAATGATCTGAACTCCTTCGAGATTTGATAATGACATCGTCCACGTAGACTTCGATCTCCTTATGAATCATATCATGGAACAAAGTAGTCATGGCCCTCATGTAGGTCGCACCAGCATTCTTGAGGCCAAATGACATTACTCGGTAGCAGTGCACTCCCCATGGAGTGGTAAACGCCGTTTTTTCTACATCATCCTCATGCATCAAAATCTGATGATATCCTGCAAAGCAAACGGCAAATGATTGCAACTCATGTTTTGCACAGTTATCGATGAGTATGTGGATGTTCGGAAGGGGGAAGTCATCTTTAGGACTAGCTTTGTTGAGATCCCGATAATCCACACATATCCTAATTTTTCCGTCCTTCTTTGGAACGGGCACAATGTTGGCCAACCACGAAGGGTATTTTGTAACCCTCACGACATTTGCTTCAATCTGCTTAGTGACTTCTTTTTTTATCGTTAAACTCAAATCGGGCTTGAACTTCCTTGGCTTTTGCTTGATCGGCGGGCGGGTGGGATCAGTTGGTAGCCTATGAGAGACGATGTCGGTGCTCAACCCGGGCATGTCGTCATAGGACCAAGCAAATACGTCGACATACTGCTTAAGTAATTCCAACAATTCTTGCTTCCGTTCAGCTTCTAAGTGTATGCTGATCCGAGTTTCCTTCACTACTTCGTCGTCTCCTAAGTTAACTATCTCAGTTTCATCCAAGTTAGGTTTCTTTTGATTCTCGAGCTGCTCGATCTCTTGCGGAAAATTCTCAGGCATCATGCTTTCGTCGTATTCCTCATAATCTTGTTCGCCTTTTGTACCTTGCTCAACGATTTTTTTACATGTCATAATCATAGAATGAATATTTTTACTAGTTTGAGTGCCGAAAAAGGAAAGTGAGTATACGTAAGATATGATATTTTTAAAGGTAGAAATGCAGTTTCATTAAAGAAGCATTCAATGCTTTTAAAGAAAGAGGCAGGTGACAAAAGAGCACAGGCATGATTCAAGCCTCAATTGATCATGCTATTTTGAAAACAAACTACAATTCCACACTACCAAGACTCCCGGCAAACCAAGGATGGGCTGACAATCCAATTCTGCAAGATCTCTCCTGGTTCGGCATCACGAATAGTCGGTGTCTAGGCATCTGCTTCAGTCTCCCCACAATACTCATCGATCATTGAAACGAACAGGTTCTCCATTCCGTCTATGATATTTTTATCAACCTCCGGCACAATCATCTGACCCTGGATAGGAACTTGCTCCGGCAAAAAGATCCTCTTGGTGCCGCTAGTTTCTCCAAACATAGGATCATACCTGAGCCTAAAAGTACCCTTCTGCTGCTTCAGTTGGATTGGTTCAATTATGCCATCAGATTTTGGGCCTAAACCGAACTTTGGCTGGTAGCCGTACTTCAACATCTCTGACGCTACCATCTTTGTCGCGCTTGACATTTTCATTTCATCAGATCCTGCCATCTCATCTATATTTACAGCTTGCATGATTTCCACAGCATGAAAGGTAGCTCCATCTAATTCTCCCATTTCTCCAGTAACTGGGATAGAGCATTCAAAATAGACGGGGTGACTAAGTTCCCCCTGAACTACGATTTGCTCCCAACCCCATTCGAATTTCAAACACTGATGCAAAGTGGAAGGAACGGCTCCAGCCATGTGGACCCATGGCCTTCCTAACAACAAGTTGTAAGTTGACGATATGTCCATCACTTGAAAAAGGACCGGGAACTCCACGGGCCCGATCTGTAAATGTAGATAGATTTCTCCAATGACACCCCTTTGTGTCCTATCAAAAGCTCGGACCTTCATACGGCTTTCTTTCATTTCTCCCGTGTCCATCTTCAAACTTCTCAAGGTGTTGAGAGGGTAAATTTTACACCCGGAACCTCCATCAACAAGTACTCTGGATACAAACTTATCTCTGTACCTCACGGTGATGTGAAGTGCTTTGTTGTGTTCTGTTCCTTCTGGTGGAAGTTCTTCATCGCGGAAAGAAATCTTATTTGCTTCAACCATCTGCCCGATTGTTGTGGCCAGGGTTTCACTCGTTGTCTCATTCGATATGCTTACTCCACTCAACACCTTAACTAAAGCGTCCCTGTGGGCTTCAGAACTCATCAACAAGGACATAATCGATATTTGGGCAGGTGTCTTCTTCAACTGTTCCTCGACTAAATAATCTTTGGTTTGCATCTTTTTCCAGAATTCTGCTGCCTCGGCATTAGTAATGTTTCTTCTTTGATTGTGCTCTTTGCCTGAACTTCCTCTGTTTAGATCCTCTTGGACATAGCATCTTCCTGACCTTGTCATTCCATGGGCGACTGCGGTCTCCATCATCTTAGCCTTCCCTTTCAATTGATAGTCCCATGGGATTGCCCTAGAATCATAATCGTGCTTTCTTGCGACAACAGTGGTCACCACGGATTTTGGTTGGTATGTCTGGACAATTACCGGTGCCCTCAACTGTACCGTGATGATGGGAGCAGTTGGGGATGTTGCGGCAAATGCCTCTGTGTTTCCAACGGGCACAATGGTTCCCTCCAAGTCATATTCTTCATCAAGTGATATCATATTAACTGCCCGATTTCTATGATTTGGTAGCGGGTTGTTGTTCACATTCGGGAGTGCTACAGTGCATTAAATTGCTCCACTCTTGATTAACCCTTCAACCTGGTTTTTCAAACCAAAGCATTCCTCGGTGTCATGTCCCTGAATTCCCGAATGATATGCGCAACGTTTGTTCTTATCAAAGTTTTGAGGAATTGGGTCAGGGATTCTCCCTTCAATTGGTTGCAATAATCCTGTTGTCCTCAACCTTTCAAATAACTGGGCTAAAGGCTCGGCTATGGGGGTGTAGGTTCGGGTATTTCTGACTTCGGGAGTTGGGCGAGGTCTTGGGGCATATGCTGGTCTATTTTGGTGGACGGGTGCTTGGATAGAGGTGTAAGGTCTTGGAGGGTTTTGGTAAGTGGGGGCTCGTGGTGGGTTGTAATGTGGTTGGGCGTTATAAACTGGGTATGGGACATAAGGGGCATGAGCAAAGATTTGGGGGTTTGTGGGGTATGGGCGAGATGACTCTCTCGCCGGTGGTAAGGTGTGATATTAGATACGTCCTCCTTCTTCTTCTTAACTCCGCTGATGGAACTTGACTGTATGGCTTTGCTTTCAGTTTGCAGCGCAGCCATTGATTGAATCTTTTCGGATTTGATTCCTTCTTCCAAAAAGTCTCCCATTTTGACCAAATTGGCGAACTTTTGGCCCATTGATCCCATCATCTTTTCAAAGTAGATGCCTTCCTGAGCACGAATGAAATACTTGCTGAGCTCGCTTTTGTCCAACGCGGGCATAACTCGGGCAGCCTTAATTCTCCAACGTCTTGCGTAATCCTGGAATGATTCAGTCGCCTTCTTTTGTACGTTGCTCAGAGAAAAACTGTCTGGTGTGATCTCATTGTTGAACCCGAAGCGAGTCATGAAATCCCCAGCCATATCCTGCCAGTCGCTCCATTTGCGAGGATCTTGGCTAGTATACCAAGTGAGCGCCTCTCCTGACAAACTTCTAATAAACAACTTCATTCTCAATTTCTCGTTCCTTCCCACTCCTACTAACTTATCACAGTAGGCCCTCAAATGAGCAGGAGGATCACCGGTCCCATCAAAAACATCATGTTACATCCCGTATTTTGTACGTCGGGATGTTCCGAGCTAAGCATGGAAAGTTAAGCACAAGGCTACTTCCCGACTTTGTTTTAAGGTATAAGTCGCTTATGATTTCATTGGTATGGAATATTAAGGAATTCGAGGTTAAAAGTGAATTATGGAAAGTTAGACATTTCATGAAAATTTGGGGGCCAAAAGTTAATTATAGAAAGTGGCCATTTCATAGAAAATAAAGGCCATGTGGCCGGCCACATGGTGTGGGCCATAGGCCACATGGATGAAATATATATGTGTGTATAAGATGACAATTAGTCATCTTCATCATTTGTCACTCCTTAGAAAGTTCAAGAAATGTGGAGAAAGAAGGAGAAAGGCATTCGGCTATGGGCTGGCCGAAACTGCCTCCCCACTATTGATCATGAAAAATTCTTTTCTCCTAGATTTCCTACTAATTGAAAGGCCCTCGTTAACGTGGAGTAGTTGTTGGAACAAGAAAACCGCTCGTTGTCGCCATGTAGAAGCCTAGCCGAGTGAAGAAGTGGAGTGAAGAAGGTAAGATTCGATCTTTATTTTCATATGTTATGCATGGTTTGTGGATGTTGTGGAGTATGGAAATGAATGGAATTCATGAAAATATGGTGTTGTGTGTGTGGCCGTGTATGTGTGGTTAGTGTGGAAGTGAAGAACTAATTTTATTTAGCATGTTTAGATTGTTGTGTTGTGGGTTGTATGATGCGAATGAAAGTTTAATGATTCAAATTGAAGTGTGGTTTCTATTGGGGCCGTGTGTTGTCTTGGCCGTGTGTAGGTCATGTTGTGTAGGAATGATGAATTAAACTCATTTAGTGTTTTGGTTGATGTTGTTATGAATTACGTGATGAAAATGAAGGTTTGATGACTTGAATTGAAGTTGTAATTGTTGGTGGGCTGATTTAGAACCTAAAGTAATTCTAATATAGTTTCATGAATTTATGGAAGATAATGTTGTCAATGTGTGAATTGTTGGTATAGTTGATGAATTTGAAAGGAAGAAATGTGTTGTTGATTGTTTTCTTGAACTTAGAGGATTTCGGGTGAAGTAGTATATTTTGGATTGCTTTGAATATTGTGCGGATTGTTTGGAGCGTTCTTGAATCTTGTTTAAATGATCTTGGATTAGTACTTGAACTTGCGAGCGTTGATGTTAGCTTGGAAGTATGTAGTTGAATTGGATGTAATTGGATGTCGTCGAATTATGTAGAAAGGAGTTGTTAATGTTAGAATGCATTTGAAATCAGTTATTTATGTCGTTTATGTGGTTGTTGGTATTGTTGTTGAAGATTTAGCCGAGTTGAATCCTTGGGGATGTTGAATTTATAGGGGAAATGCTGCCCAAATTTCTGTAAATAAAGTGATGGCTTGGAATTGAATCCTTCAGTGCTTATGACTAATGTTCGATGCCTAATGACGTTGTTGTAGATTCTAAGAAGCCGAGACGTAAGTTGGATTAGCGTAGGGAAGCGGACGGGTATGTAAAGCTCAACCTTTCTTTCTTTTGGCATGTCTTAGTTGAAAGTAAGTTATAACGCGAGTCAAGGTAACTATTCTTGCGATCCGAGCATGTTTATGATTTTAATTTGTTTCCTGATATTCGTATTCTTAATGTAGTCGAATCATGGTTCCTTTGTCTTTTGTATAACTAAATTTCAAAAGTTGCATAAAAGTTTTGTTTTCAAAAGAGTTTTGTTCTTAAATGATTCCGTAACTACGAACGGTCGTAACTTTCACCGAAAGGCTCGGATCGCTTCGATATGTTTGTATGAGATTCCATAATACGTAAGGCCCGTAACTGTTACTAGCGGGCTCGGATTGACTTGATATATGCTTGCGTTCCCTCAAATTTCTTTTAATGCAGCTCTAATGACAAAATATTTAGAACGGATTTGATACGACTTTTTTTTGAAAGAAATTAACATGATTATCGTTTTAGCTCTCGAGCATCGACTACTTACTTATTCATTGAGTCTGTAATGATGTTTTATGTGCATATGGTTTCTCACTACTCTGCTCGTGCCACGCTCAATGTGTCTTTCACGAGTCCGGGCCGGACACGCATTCGTGCACATTCCACTTTGCGTTGTTCACCGAGTCCCTCGCTGTAGGCGGGACACGCTATATATATATATGATGATGTGATGATATGGGGATGGCGGCGGGGATGGCATATGATGATTACGTTCACCGAGTCCCTCACTAGAGTGCGGGGACACGATATGTATATATATATGTATATATGATGACATGATGACATGCATATGATGATTTTATTTACCGAGTCCCTCGTTTGAGGGCCGGGACACGCTATATGTATACATGATGATTTTATGGTATTGTCACGCATACTATATGTTTTCAAAGGCAAGTCTTATGATTTTCCGGTTCTTATACTTGTTTTTCGTAACCCCTATTCCGGTTATGATTACATTTAAGTGTATTTCACGCTTTACATACTCGGTACATATTCCGTACCGACCCCTTTCTTCGGGGGGCGCGTTTCGTACCGCGCGGTACACCCGGATGAGTTGAAGATATTAATAGAAGATGATCCGACCGGATTGGCGAGCTCCGATTTCCTACCGGAGTCTTTGTAGAGTCGAGTGTTATGTTATGACAGTTTGTTCTGTGTTAGAGACTTTGCAGACAGAGTTGTGTATAGTACATGTCAGTTGTGTAAGCGGCTCGATAAGCCGACATATCGTTATGCATTACGTCACAGTTTTCTTATGATTATAGATTTTATTTAAGTTAAGGAAGATCAAAAGCATGTTTTGTAAAGTTTTCATTATGTTTTCATTGTACGACTTAAGGGCCCGACCCGATGTGAGTATGGACGTCACGAGAGTCGGCGGGTTCGCTCGGCCCTAGGTAAGGGTCGGGTGCCCATCACACCCTATCGGAGTAAGGGTGTGACACATCAAACTTAGGAGGTTTGTACCCTACTGGCATGCCAATATCCGGGTGTATGCATAGATCATCATAATCCAAACTCTCACTTCCCCGAGTGATTCGCATGCTCCTAATTTCTTTCCTTAGATTGTGCAGTTGGCTAATGATTGATTCGTCTTCTCCTATCTTGGCATATCTCTCGATTTACGCATCGATCCACCTCGAACGGGACCACCGGCGCGACGAGAGCGGTAAAGGTTGGAGCCCCAGCTTCATATACCAGTGGCACATGTTACTCGTGGGAAGTGTCAACGTGTGCCCCTGGTATGTGTTGCACGATGGGGTATGTAGGTGCAGTAGCAGTTTGGGTTGGTAGTGGGTTTTGTGAAGTATGGGTGTAGTCGGGGATGTAAGGGGTTTGTTTAGGCAGATTTGGTACATTCACTGGAGTGACTGGAGGTAGGTTGGAACAAGAAAGGGGTACTGGAGGTGGGCGTGTGGTTGGAGGGAAGTGTTCTGGAATAGGCGAATCCAAGGATGGAAAGTGAGGTGGGTTTGGGAAAGCAGTCATAGTGAGATGGGTCAGGTCCCGAACTTGGCGCAGCTCTCCTCTTAATTCGTCAAGTTATAGCTTTAGCAAAGCGATCTCTTCTTCATCGTTCAGATTAATCCTCTCCCTTGAGCTCCCTGGATTTTCATTCGTTATGGCAAGGTTAGTCGTTGGGTTGACTTCGTTGGTGATAGTCATTTTTCCCTCAGACCTCAAATTGTAGTATGATTCGGCCAGTTTGAAGATCAACACAAATCAACCTCTGTTGGGGGGATAAAACCAAAATAAAGACAATTGGAAAATAAGAAGGTTAGTCCGGGAAGCTTTAGAAAGAGTAGAGTAACACGTTTAATCACATAATTACGTCAAGTTGACATGCAAACAAGCGTATCCTAATTGTGGAGCCTATTTTTGCCAGAGGTAAGCCTACGTTACACACAAGTTGATGATGTTGATCCTTTTTTGACACAGTCTGTGTTTTTTTTAGACCAAACATAACTTCCATTCGAACAAAAGGTAGCTCGAGAGCTTACAAAGGTAGGCCTATATCAGCCTGAAATGATAAAACACAAAGGGGATGGCCATAAAGGCATACAAAAGGAATGGGTCGATGGAAATTTGAAATGAAAATACAAAGGGTGGCCACGAGGGCGTCCAAAGGGATTGGGCCATACAACACTCTTTTGGAATGTAAAGAAAACAAAATTCGGGAAAGAAAATAGTCTAGGGCCATGTCGGGCCGTCATTGTCATCCCCATCATATGCTGGATCATAATCGGTCCCTGGGTCTTACTCAGGTTCTTCCTCTGGGTCTATCTCTATCGCCCAACCTGCCTCTGGATCATACTCAGGTCCCTCCTTTATACCATGTACTATAGGCACATCGTACTCGACTACACCTCCGGCTTCTCCCTCGAATATCCTGCTGGAGTATACTCAGGCGATTTCTCCGGCTCTACCTCCATTACCAGATTATGCTCTAGTCCCCATTTCGGATCTTCTTCCGGATCCTCTTCCACTGGTTCATCTGACTCTGCCGGATCCTCCTCATACCTACCGGATCCCTCTATCATATGATTTGCGAACCCGAAACTACCCGGCCGTACATGTCATTGTTGACGTTCAGCCAAGAAAGCGATATCTCAACTGTAAGCCAAACGGCTACATCATAGTCTATCATCTCGTCGAATCCGTCTTCGGTTGGTAGAAGTGCCAGGCCGCCCATATTATACCAGGCGTAATACTCGGGTGTGCACCAACTCTCGTCACCCATACCAATTGTGATCATGTTCAGCCATTCTCTTTGCAGAATTCTCACTCGTGCTATTGGAACCACCCTATCATAGTTATCTTCATGCAGTGCCATATGGGACCAGACTGGGACATCTTGTGTAACTCCAAACTGCCTCAGGACTCTGAGAGGCGCATATGGTTGAATCTCGTCCAACTCGATCAACTCAATAAAGTACAGATTTGCAGTTCTCACCAAAGGTCTCCCCGACAGCCAGGGGGTATTTCCACTGAATAGCATCTCCCGTGAGCTGAACCAAGAATGCATGCCACTCCTCCTCTCCTATAGGTTCGAGCCGGTACCTCATTCTTTCCTTGTGGCTCGAATTTTACGAGTATCTATGCAGTAATCCATGATGGGGAGGCGAGTATAGAAGTGTTCCATGGCCCATAACTGCAGCAAGAGATTACACCCCTCGAAAAAGTTATGCCCTCTTGAACAAGCCGATAGAGCTCGGAGCATCTCCGCGAGGATCATAGGGACCAATGTCAATTCATCCGGTCCCGAGAAGATATTCATAACAAGTGGCAAAAGGTTAATATTGATTCGGTAGGCTCTCTTTAGGTAGACCAAGACCTCCAACAAGGCTATGGCGAAGACTCGTGGCCGCATTTTCTCCCACCTTCCGCGGTCATACGCAAACTCATCCCGATATCGATCAAAGCTTTCTCGGCGCCCAAATCTCTGAAAAAGAAAGTCAAACTTCACTCGATCATTTTCCACGTTCCTCAAGACCGGGTAGACATTAAATCCCAAAATGCGCAAGAATTTCTCTCCGGATATGAAGGATGGTAACACCAACATTCTTCCCTCAAATGGTAAGTCGGTAAATCCACAAACTTCCTCTAAAGTAGGGGTTATCTCAAAATCCAAAAAATTGAAGGTTACCTTTGGCGGGATCCCAAAATTCTATCAGCAGCTTGGTGAGAGTTTTGTTAGCTTGGATACCCATTAGTGACATTAACGACCCCAGATGTTGTCGGATTTCCTCTCCGTGTGCCACTTTTATGTTCCTCCACCAAGTTTGCAAGTCGTGAGGAGATGAGACTATCATTTGGATATTTGGTAGGTTTTGATTAATTTCCATCTGAAAAAGAAGGGTAAAGGTTATGATAAGTATTGTTTGTTAAAAAAAATCATTTTGTGTCTCTTAAAGATCATTTCATCAATTCACATAAAGGGTTATGTCATTCAGGTTTGGAACCTTTGACAAAGGGTGGATTCCTAATTTGCCGTAACAATACCTTGGATTGTCACCCTAAGGTGTATGCAGCATGACTTATTTTTTCTAGACTAAGATTTTTTTCCTAAGAATTTTGGAGTGGGACTGAATGTTTGCGAGAAGGTACGTAGTAAACTACCGTACCGACTCTGAAACTAGAGAATCCAAAGAAAGGGTGGAGGCGTGTAAGACAACACCTCGCGTGAACCACAATGTGTGTAAGTGTACGGCCAAAGACTCGATAGAAAGTACAATGACATTATAAGGAAAGCTGTAACAAATAATGTTATCTCAAACAAATAAAGAGCACAAGTTTGGCTTTGGCTTGCGTCATTTCAAATATAGCAATGTAGCAACTCATAAATAATAGGTGATAAAAATATAAATAAATAAATAAAAAAACATCCCTCAAGTATCTACTTCTTAAACTAAGCCTACTAAAGTCAAAACTTAAGGTCTGATTCCCCAGTAGAGTCGTCATTCTGTCATGGCCTATTTTCAACGGATTAAAACTAGTTCACAACTTATAGGCTATGTTTCCTCTGGTTTTGAAAAATTCTCAGAGTCGCCGCCTAATTTTAGGAAATATTAGGAAACCATTTATAAAAAAGTAAACTTCATTTTTTAGTCTTTGAAACCTATGAGATTCTAGGTAAGGGTTTTATTTACCCCGAGGGGAAGGTGTTAAGCATCCCTCAGAGCCTATCCGAAGACAGTCTTTAAACTTAGCTTAATTAACACTAGAGGGGATTATTTGATTATTTATTATTACCTATTTAAGGAATTGCGGGAAAGAAACTACTCTCTCAAAACTATTTGTATAAAAAGGGGGGGGTGGGGGGGTTTGAAGTAATTATAACTATGTGAGTAAATGCATATTTATAAAGGAAGTAGTTAATGCTAATATATGCATAACAAAATATGTATGACATTTATTTTATATAAGAATAGTATGTATAATATAGAATAAGGAGACATATATATATATATATATATATATATATATATATATATATATATATATATATATATATATATATATATATTATAAGAAAATAACGTATATATGTGATATGTATTCATGGGTAACTAAAAAATAGTTATTGATGACGTGATAGTATTATATAGATGCATATAATGTAAAGACGACCAAAGAAAAAAAAAACAATGGAAATAAGGTAGTATATGTATGGTACGTGTTTTTAAAAATAATAGTATGTAGGCATACTCATTGTAAAGGAGAGTAATTAATACGAGTTGTAAAATTATATGTACTAGGCATGTATATTGTTTACAAAAGAATACATGTGTATTTTTGAAGCTTAGGTATAAATATGGTTATTGTATATAAGGACAGTATACGTAATATAGAGCATGACAATACATATTTTTTATGAGAAACTAATATATACATGGAGTATGTTTATCATATATAAAAATAGTATAAAATGTATAATTTTAGAAATAGTCATGGAAAATATAATAATATGTATAAGTACCGTGATATATATAAGTACACACATAGCGTAAAGATGATTGGATGAAAAAAAAAAGATAGTATATATATGTATGTGTATAAACAAAATAGAGTATGTACCTTGCAGTCTTGTAAAATAGCTTGGGCCACCATACTTGAGCCCTCTATAGAGTTCTTTTATTAAACTTGCAGATCGAGCTGCTCAAAATTAGTATTTCTAAAGAAAATAATTCGACCTTATGTTTTGAAAATCATTTGAGCCGGTGCAATTGAGCTAAGTTTTATAAGAGAATGAGTTTTAGCTCCTAAAAGGCGTGTGTTTTAACTCTAAAACTTCCTGCACTTGAGATATAAATAATTAGGCATTTTTTACCTTTTAAACCCTGTGTTTTGGGGATCTAAAAATCAGCATTTTTCTTATATATATAAAAAAATCTACTCCTTTGTTTCTCTCGAAACATGACATTCCTCATTTGGAAATCTCTTCTCTGCTAAGTAATATTCTAAAATAATCTATTGGGGGTAAACTAAATTTTTAATAAAAAGAAGTCTTTAAGTTTTTAATCCTTAGTTAAAAAAATGTTTATAACCTGCGAGGTGCATAAACAAAAGCAAAAAGAGCAATTGACGATCACTATTCTAAGTACTAGCTAAGTCAAGACTAATACCCGAAAAGGGGAAAAGGAGCTAACGTTTAAACTCACTATCATACTAGTTCACCCACAAACAGAAAACAAATACACTACAAACATACCAAAGAATGTTAGTCAAGAATACAAACATGTAATTAAGCCAATACAAAGGTGTAAAAATTTGAAGAGACGAAGGAGGACGGAGACTCTTGATGCGAAAGTAGGGGACAGCGAGACACGAGCAAATAAATCTCTTCTCTTGCTCTCGATATAGGCGAGAATCGGAGTTGCCATAACTCCTACTGCTCCCTAAGGTTCCTCATAAAAAAAAATAGGATAAAGGTAAGGATTAGTGATACCCTTAATTGATCTTAATAATGCCAAAATCTAATGAGTAAAACATGCCATCAAGAACAAATAATTTACTAGATTTAGCACCAAATATTCAGCCAACTTTGGAAAGAGATCAACCCGACTTAAGTAAACGTCTCAAAATAAAGCAAACACACCATGATCTAACTTATGCGCATTATGCGCCGAACCTAAGCTCTACAGTATTTAAAAGTTGAACAATTTTCACACCTTTATGTGTAGCATGTCTCTTACTTACAGAACCATTATAGGCAACCAAATGAGTTCAAACAATTCTAACCAAACCAAACAATTTAGTGAATAAATGAGAGTTAATTGTTATGCTAGGGTATGGTACTTCAAAATAGGTTCAAAATAAATTATGTTCGGCTTCCCAAATCTCTAACACTTCCATGATGCTATATGAGTGATCAGAAAAGCCAACACACTTATCATCCCATTAGCAAACCAGTACAAAAAGAAACACCTTCACAAAAGGAAAAGAGATCCTTTCAAGTTCTTAAAGCATTTGTGGCTCCAAGTTCTAAAACCCAAAAATTATAAGTATGTATTTGCCAAAACAAAAGCAAGTTGGGCAGAGAACCTTATTAGCATATTTTCACGCACACAACAACCTCCAAAGTAGCACAGCAAACTACTACTCCTTTTAAGAAATACTCAACGCGTGAACAACTAGTCTTGTTTTAATACCTGGTCATTTCGTTCGAGATTTGGAAGAAAAAGTACCCAAGACTAGTTCTACAATGATACCATAACTCGACCGGTTTAGCGAGAGAAAGAGGAACATGATTCAAATGGTTTTATGCACCCATTTTTAAGGCGACAATCCAACTCAAACATGTTAGGGTCTTAAGTCTAACATGATGCAATCATGGCTTATAAAAGACTCAAGGCGGAGAATTATAAATAGGCCATTTGATTGTTCCCACAGGTTCACATTTTTTTTTTTTTTGGAGACCTTATAACCACAACTCTTGAGAAATTAGTTCTATGGACTTAAATCAAATCCTAATGATGTACCTCAACTAAAGACATTGGACGACAAAAAAAATAAAAGGGTCCCAGGACTCTAACTCATCAATCATGCTTAGATAAAGAATTTATACATCCACCATCCTCCCAGAACAAGTTAAAGCTATTATTTTCAATTGAACAAACTCAACTCCATTATTTCACATAGTTTATAAAGCCAGTTGCTCTCTAAATACTAATTAAGCATCTGCTCAAGCGGGAAATAACAACCATAGCTGCATATTATTAGTAAATCACCATGAGCATGAATGTCCTGTTTACTTGGTTCCAACCAAAATAGTAACTTTTTAACCGGAAAACAGTAGCCTTTCTAGTTAAAAACAGTAGCTTTTTAGTTAAAAAAAAAAAACAGTAGCTTTCTTTTTATATCAAAACAGTAAATTTTCCTTAAAAATAATAACTTTTTCTCTCGAACAAAACATCACCCTTTTATTTGATCGAACTTAATAACCTTTTCTTTTCAGTTATAAGGCATCATATATTCACATATAGGTTTCTAGACAGAGTCACGGCATGATATTTTTAGTCATAAGGTCTAAATGAATTTTATAGTAGAGCTTTAGGAAATCGTATTAGCAGCGGCTGTGTTATCAACCATTTTATTACTAAAACAGGGACAATGCTAACCTTTCAATGCCTTCAAACAAATAATGTTTCATGCTCATGTCCAAATGAAAGTAGAAAACAACTATTTGACACAAACATCTTAATATTGATCCATACTAGAACTGGTTTTGAAGACATGAATGAAGGATAAAACATGATTCAAGCCATCTATATCTACAACCTTAATGGTAAAAAGAAGATTGTGGGATGTAGACAGATTCAAACTAACGAAAACAAAATGATTATTCGAACCTATGTGTATAGACTAGAATTAACTACCAACAAATCAGGACATTTGTTTTGATGTTATGATTTATTTTAGCCATTTTACATGCTTGATTTTACATGATAAAACAGTCCCTTAAGGGATGCCACAACAGATATTTAGACAAGCGACACTACTTTTCATGTATTCAGCAAGTTCAATGATCATTTTCTTTAAACGCTAATAGATTGCCATGACTATCTCATGTTTATTTATAACAAATAAAGTATGGGCAGATTCAAACAAGCGAACTCCAAAGAATGCTGAGAACAACAAAACAACAACACGACTACATTTCGATTTCTACAAAATTAAAGATGAAGAGAAGACGAATGTGATTGCCTTCTCCGGGACAGCGAACTGAGGCTATTGTCATCGTCGAGTCTCCGAATCCGCTAGAAGTAGTTTTTTTGCTTAGCCGAGAGCAACCAAAATTATACAGCCAAAAAGAACATAGAGTTAAAAAGAGGATTTTCTGAGAACTTAGAAAGAACTATGGATTTTTAGTTATGAAGACTTATGAAAACGAAAGGTATTTTCCAATTCAACTTTTTAGAGTAAATAAAGTTTTCTCTTAAATTCTGAGCCTATCTCAAAGGGAATTTCCAGCCTTCTCAAAACCTATCTAAAACAACCCATGAAGGCCGTATTTATAGGCAAACGCTGAGGGGGTTTCCACAGCTTCTTCCAGGGGATTTTGCCCTTGAATTTTGAATAAAAAGGAGGGAGAATTCTAAAATTTCAAAAAAAAAAATTAAATGATGAACAAAAAAGTGACAGATTTTCCCCTTTTCGGAGCGATTTGAAGGCTAAAGGTCCGAATCTAGTGGTTTCTTCATGGTTTTAGGCTCCAACGGATTGAAACGAGCCTTTATCTTATGGATTGTTAGAAGATCAGCTTAGAAACCCAAAGATCCTTGCGTGCTTCTTGATTAGGGGGTTGATTTGACTTGGACGAGCTGTTTGAAGCTCTGTTACTTGAAGAAAAGGGGAGAAAGGGATAGGGTTGATGGGAGGCGGCGTCAGTTACGTCAAAATCAGCTTTAACTGATGGTCCGATGGGTAAAGGGTGGCGGCGGCGAGGTGACGTTAGGGTTACGCTTGGATGGTGTCGTTAGGTTTTCTCTTGGGAGAGAAAAGAGTTGGTTTGGTTAGTCCATTATTACTGATTAGAAGACTTAGGGGGTGGGGGGTCTTTAGTTTAGATGGATTTGGGCCGGGTCGATGGGGTTTTGGGTTGGGTGTTTTTGGGCCACAGATTCGGTTTATGAGGAAAAGGGTATTGGCCCAATATTATGGGTAGATGAATTAATTCCTAATCCCTTTTTACTTCTATCAATTAATTAAAATATGCTTCTTTGTCCTAATTAATTCCCAAAATTATACACCTATATAAATTACAATACATGTAATTTAATATACGTATTTAGTTTAAAAAATAGAGCAAAAGATAATTAATACGGTAATAAGTAGGATTAAAGGAAAAATGCCAATGCCAATATTGATATATGAATATCAACATTATTTTTTTTTCGAGTGATTTTAATTATAAAAAAAAATGATGTTTAGTCATTTATAATTATAAAATATGATTTTTTTTTTTGGTAATTTCTAACAAACGATAATTCCTTAACTTTAGAGAAATATATCTCGAAAAATAGCGTAATAATTAGTGAAAATATTCTAAACTCATTTTTGGGGAATTCTCACGACTAACAAGCATAATGAAATTAATTAAACAAAAAAGGAGGGCCAAAATTGGGTGTCAACAGTGTCTATTCTTGAATTTTTTTTGTACCTTTGATTTGAATTCTAATGACTTGCTTATACGGTTAGTATCACTACTTGAATATTTGGCTTTCTGCATCTTTGAGAATACCCTGCCTATGTGTTGAATTACCATTACCTGCTAATCTAGTTGTGTGCATCTCTGGGACAGGGTTGAATAGAGCTTGTGACATGGCATGACTTGTAGGGAGTTTAGACCTATCTATGATGATTAAACGTGAAGTTAAAAGGACCTGAGTAACCTGCTAATGGCTAGCTGACCCATTCTATGACTCTGAATAACTTAATGAAACCTTGAGGAGGCTGAGAAATAGTTATGACCCTAACTTAAATGATCATGTCTGTTTATATGTACAGGTATTTGAAACTTTTTGGATTGAACTCTTGGCTGTGAATAGTTTGAGAAACAAGTTTCCACATGATCAAAAGGGACTGAAAGTGAGCTAAGATCACATAACCTAAGATGAGCCTTTTTTAAAAGGTGCCTTGGAGAAAGGATTAAGGAAGAACCAAGCCTAGTTTGGTTCATAGCACCTTTCCTTTATATAAAGGGCACCATGGCACTTCTATGGCCTGTGGGGTTGGGTGCTCATTATAAAGGACCTTGGGATCACATGGATTCTATTCCTGGACCAAGAGACCTCAGATTAGAGGTAGGTATACATTTAGGAATGATTGATGATTTGATTAAATAAAGAGTTTAAGTGTGCATATGTGTTTAAGTTAGGCACAAAAGGAAGGGTTTAATAGAAGTATGAAACTGGGATGTTAAATATTGAATCATTAAAGGTCATTAGGGCTATGAGATCATTTTCTTCAAGAACTCTGCTAAAGAAGCATGTTTGTCTTTTCTTTGAACCCTTTCATTTTTTTTTTCTCTGAGTTTATAATTCCTGCATGAATCTTACATATCCTTCCAACATCTTGTTGTCCTTATGTTAAGCTCAACTGGAACTTAAAAGATGTAATGCTTTACCCACTCCATGCCCCATAGACTTGCTTGTAATTTGGCTTGTCCATTTCCTGTTTGCTTGTCCAAACTGCACTACTATCTGTATATGATACCATGTCTTGTATATGGTAACCTAGACATAGAAAGGTTCTAGTTCTGCCTCTGCATACTGTTTACTTGTGCGATGAGTCTCATGTCCTGTGTGTCACATTTTCTAATTAGCATGTTACTGCTTCTCAAAGCGCCCTATTTAGTGTCTGATAGGTTGTGTGAGATACATGATCCTCCCATGCCTGCATTACTTAGAGTTGTGAATTTATCCTCGTGTCTGAATTAAACCTACTACTATACCAAACATACTAGAATTTGGGTACCGGTGTCCACGTAGGACTGTATGACTTATCTGGTTTGGAGTGTTTGTTTAAATGGTCTATGTCCAAGTATGGTCTTTGTGCAAATTAGGAATCAAGTCTTGCGCAAAGGGCAAGATCTGGCCAATCGATTGAGATAAGAGCCTTAGAATCTATTTAGGGATGAATATACATAAGGAATATATCTTAGGTCCATAGAAAAGGGAAAGTATACACCAAATATACACCTGGTGTAGACATGATATACACATTAATGTGTATATCTAGGATATATCGTGTCTAAAGGGAGGGGAATCTCGTTCAGTTTCAATTGCAAACTTAGTGTTCAACTAGAGCCTTAGAATGGGCCTAGCCCAGTGCGAGTTCAGCAAGGTAGAGGCCAACCTAAAAAAACTTAAGACAAAAGAAAGAGGGCTCAGGTATTTTATCTCCAGTACTTAGCCTTGGGCTGTAGAGGCCCAATGTTGTATACTCACGCGTGTACACGTTGTTCCTGATTATTCTGTATGTATATATGTGTGTGTATTGTACATTTATACTTATATGAGTGATAAGTATAAAAAATTATAAACTAACGGGTCCCTTTTTTTTTTCTCTCTCCTTCTCACTGCATGGCCACTTTGGGCCGAGACCAGCTAACTTGTTGGGCCAAAGGCCCAACCGGCGAATTTTTTCAATATAAATCGAGTCCGAAGAAGAATAAAAATGGAAGCAGATATTGTACACCTAGAAGGCCCAGCCATGGGTGAAAATGGCCAACTAGGGGCTTGGTACGCCCCTAGCCTCCCCTCTCTTTTATTGTCATTTGTTTATTTTTCTTTCTTTAAAGTGCAATTTTGTTGTATACTTGTATTTTGCACAAAGTTGTAAAAAACTCAGACACATATATTGGAATCTTTATTGTTTGAACTAGTCATCTTAGGACAGCAGTACTTATGCCATTTAGTCGACTTTAGGTCCCCAAAAATGAATTTTCAAAGCCCGCTTACTGTAAATAAATTTTCAAGACAAAAATGGAGATAAAATCGTTTCTTTAAATATCATTTTGAGAATGGACAAGTATAAACAAGCAAAACCAGATTAGTTTTTCCTTCAAAAATATACTAAGTATAGATTTCTAAAATATAAAAAGAAAGGTTTTGGGCAAAGACCCCAAGTAATTGAAGAGAACTAATGAGTTTTGGGTTGTAAACTGTGGACCACGTTTTAATAGTAAAAGGAAAATGTTTTTGGGGCCAAGTCCAACCAAAATTCAATATAGAAATTGGCCTGAGCCCAAAAAAAAGGGAATTTTCAGTGATATGATTTCGTCCTAAAAACCTTTTTTAACAAGTCCGTTTGGCCCATTGATAATGAACGTCATTTTATAATCATAAGTATTCGTAAATAACTACACATTTGTAAACAAAGTCTAACAAGGCGTTCTGAAACGTATTAAACGGATTGATCCGAGCCACGTATGAGTTGAGCATGAATAGAACATACTTATATTTATCATTTAAATGTAAACAAATCTTCATATCTTTTATAATAAACACTATCTTTATATATGACAGGAAACTATTGATATCCCAATATTATAAATTCAAACCTAAATACGCTATATATAAAGGATATATACTCAATTCATTTCCAGAAAAATAAATGATATGCAAATGACTGTCTTTATAAATGCGGGAAATAACACTAAATAAACAGTTCATGCAAATACTCATACATTGGAATTCGAAGGTCAACCGTATAGTACAGATCTTCAATACTAGGGTGCCTCACACCTTCCCTAGGGGATCACTAAAATCCTTACCGAGAACTTTGGACTGCGAAGGTTTTTTTTCACTGTACATGAATAAACCCTTCAAAACTGGTTTTTCTAAAACTTAGGTGGCGACTCTTTTAAAATAAAGTCCAAAGAGCACCAACGAGTTCGAAATAGCTTTTCCGAGCGTAACTCCGCCTGCAAAAATGCGAACCATTAAAGCCGCAACTCTATTTATTTATTTATTTTGAAAGAAGAAAGGCCAGGGAAAGGAACTTGTAATTATTTTCCACATCCAAATTATGTCACATCCTCTACACATACAAGAAGAAGATGTTTCAAAGAAGGAATTAATTGGTTAATTTGATACAATTGGGGAAAAAAGAGAATTTTCCACTTCTCATTTCACTTTCAACTCGAACGATCAATAAAAACACAATCTTGAAATTTCATGATAGGTGCAAAACTGTTTTAAATTGTAACAACCTGTTTGGTCGTTATAGTTCTTCCGGCGTTTTTGCCTATTTCTGAGCATTGTTTAGCTCACTTTTGATCCCAGGGGACCGTTGACACTCTCCCGAGGTGTGTAGACTGGATTCGGGCAACTTTGGTGAAAATATAGACTTTTAGTGAAAAAGGTTGACCTGAAGTTGACTTTTGGGCAAACGGACCTTTTTCGGAGTTTCAACAATTTCGAGAGGTTCGGACGGTCGTTTAGAACCTGTACATATATTGGGTTCGGTTCCCAATGCATTCGGATGCAGTTCGGGACATTAGATAGGAAATGGGAATTGGGCTTCGGGGGTTGACTCGATCAACAAGGCCTCCGTTGGAAATTCTGAGACCATGAGCGCGTTTGCAGCATATTTTTGTATGGGTTTAGGTGGTCGGGTTGTGAGCAGATGACCTCGGGAATAACCCGAAGTTTCGACCGAGGACTTAGAAAAAGGGAGGAAATCTGGTGTCTGCTGACCGCAAGGGCGGCACCAGAACCGCCTCAGCGGCACCGCTATGTCGTGTAATGACCGCTGGGGAAGCCATGTGTAAGGTTGGCCACACCGCTGTGGCGGATCCCCAGCCGCCGTGGTGGTGACGGGCAATTGTATTTCATTAGCGTGTCTTAAATAAGTCTTAGACCCTCATTATTTCATATCTCGATATTGGAGCTTAGAGAAACTGTTCTTGGCGATAATTTAAAGAAACTCTCTGAGGTAAACTTTGCCTAATCCCTTACTCTTCCTTAAACACAACCATCTTAGATTTTTCCCTTCCCTTTAACATTCCCTTAGAGATGGAATTTGGAGGAGGTTTTGGAAAACTTTACCTTAGGGTCATGTATGATAAATTGATGATGTTAATGCTAAAATTTGATGAATCTAAGCTTATTGATCATATATCTTCCACTTTTAACATGGAATTTCGGATTTGGAGACTTAGGGTTTATACCCAATTTGAGAGTTTTTACTTGAAATCAGATTTAGGCTAATTCTTGAGTTAAATCAACAATTAGTGGTTGGGTTATGATCACCTAGTACTTAATTTGGTATTTTCCCTACGAATTTCCCATTTTGCTCTTGTGGGCCCATTTTCCTAATTTCTAGGGTTAAAATGGACCTAGTTGATATCATAGCAATATTAGTATCAATCTTTATGATTTCTAATATAGAATTCGATTATGCTTAGACTACTTTGGTTCTGAGCTTCAAAGGAAAGGAAAAGCAAAAGAGTGACCTGTTGGTTTTGCGGTTCGGTAGTCCAGGTAGGTTATGGTTTACCTTTGGTGAGACTTCGTATAGTGGATCACATATTTAGATTATGATGTCGGAGACAGCATGTGAACCTTCAGGTATGAAGTTGGAATGGATGTTGCCTTAGGTTGGGCCTTGATGTGTGTTGGGACTAGCCACCCCGTTATGTGTGCTTGATTGTTTAATTGTGTTGGCTTGACGCCATGTGTGGTTGGTAGATATCGAGTTTTGTTGTGTTCCGGATCTGAATAGAATTGATATACCGTTGTTGGTATTTGTGTTCAATATATGTTGTCGTACCCATTGGTGGTACTTGAGTTATAGATATATATTGGCATACCCACTGTTAGTACTTGACTTATTGATATATGTTGGCATACCCACTGTTGGTATAGTGATGTGATACGCTGTTGGCATACCCATTGAGGTAATTGTGATATAACTTGATTGTTGATGATTGACATATGCATTGCATGCATTCTCTCATATTCATGTATGGACGATACCCGGTGGTGATCCGGTATCATTGATTGAGCGAAATTGATATTTGATAAACTCTTTTACTTCAGTGATTGTGAAAAGGCTGATGTCCGAAGATTCATTCCGAAATAGTTGTTTATATGAAACTGACATTTTGATGAACTCTTTTACTTGAGTGATTGTGAGAAGGCCGATGTCCGAAGATCCATTTCGAAATCGTTGATTTGTGAAACTGATATTTGACAGACTCTTTTATTTGAGCTATTGTGAGAAGGCCGATGTCCGATGATTATATTCGAGCATCGTTGTTGCATGGCCGATTCTAATGTTATCCCGAAATCATTGTTAGTGTATGGACTTCGCGAGTCCCCCAGGGCGGTGCCGATGAGACTCCCCCTATGAGCAATTAACCAGGGTCCCATTTGTCTGTTGGGCAAAGATCCGGGATGGGTGGCACTTAGACTTCGCGAGTCACGCAAGGTTATGCTACCGAGACGTCGATATTTCCATCCTGAGTACATGTGTACACCTCATTTGTATGGCATGGCATCGCATTCATACCATTATTGCACTGCATTGCATTTTGACTTGTTTGAGATGTTGCGATGATTGGATTGTGATGATTCTGTTGTGATGATCGTATTGTGATAACTTTATCGTGGTGATTGGTTGGATTGGATATACTCAGACTTATCCTATTTGGGTTTGGATGTTGCATAGGTGATGACGGATACTTGGTTGCGATTATATTGTCTCATGCTTAGTTGGTTTATTTTCTTATCTACGTTATTTTATGAATTGTGTTAACTATGATTAGTCAGCCTATGATGCCTACCAGTACTGTTGTTTGTACTGACTTGCACTTATTGCATTCTTTTATGAATGCGGAGTACCAGGTCGGATCTATTTTACGTGACACGTGGCTGATCGACATTTCAGCTTCCTCTCGACTTTCCAGGGTGAGCATGGCGTCCGCTGACCTTAAAGACTCTCCTATTACTTATGTCTTACCTTCTATTCTGAGACATGATTTGAGATTTCTTATGTATTATTATTCAGACTTTTAGTATTCCGATATAGATGCTCTTGTATGTCAGACCAGATACTAGGGTGGATTTCATTTACTTCCGCACTAGTTTATATTTTAACATATTATGCGACTTATGTTATTTTACTTCCTTCCGCTATCTTTTATTAATTGTAAATGTTGAGTTAAGGGTTCGCCTACCGAGGTGGGAAGGGTAGGTGCCCGCACGACTTAGTAAAATGGGTCGTAACAATGTTGGTATCAGAGCCGTAGGTTACCTAGTCTTTAATATAAGAGCGTGTATAGTCTCGCGGATCGATACGATGAGCTCCGTACTTATCTGCGAAAGGCTATAAAACATTTAGAAAACTTCAAATTCTTTCATTCCGTTGTGCTACTTTATTCAAATTGGTATTTGGAAGGACCAAATTGGTATTTGACTCTTATCTCTTCTCTCACAGATGGTGAAGACTCGAGCTACGATGGCCCGAGGTCAGGTGCCAGAGCCCGTAGCTATGGCTAGCATCTGAGGGCTCACTACAATCAGAGGACGCCGCAGAGCGAGAGGCCATGGGGCTGCCCCAGCCAGGGCAGAGCTTCTGCAAGGGCCAGCGATGAGAGAGGTCTCTATCTCTCGAGCACGAGTATCAACCACGTAGAGACCGAGCTGTAGAGGATGGTGTGGCCCCAGCCCAGACACAGCCTAAGGTTAATTCTGACTAGGCCATGTATGGCACTATGGCTAGGATTCTACTTCAGATGCCCAACAGGCGGCTGCCAGTGTCACTACTCCCGGCGGGGGTTCACAAACTAGGGTTGGGGCGCAGACCCCCTTAGCAGGGACCTATATGGGTAGCACATCCCGCTGCAGTTATGGCTCCTTGCATTGATGCTATACCGCTCCCGGTGAGGATTTTAGGCCCATGGATGGCACTTCTATGACTGCTGCCGATCAGGAGCTGGTGGGGAGGTTCAGGAAGTTAGAGCCACCAAGGTTCTGTGGTACTTCATCTGATGATGCCTATGAGTTTATTCTTGATATGCATGAGTTTCTGCACCGTATGGGGATTGTGGAGACCCACGGCGTTGATTATGTCCTACCAGTTTTGCGGTGATGCGAAGACGTGGTGGCGGTATTTCGTGGCTTCAAGACCTGAGGGTTCTCCTCCTTTGACTTGGACTCAGTTCTATCGGGCCTTCCTTGAGAAGTATGTGCCCCCGTCTTTCAGAGAGGTTCGTAGGGAGCAATTTTTACACCTTGAGCAGAGGGGCATGTCCTTGTAGTCTTATGTGACCCGTTTTCTCTATTTTGGCCCGATACTCTACTCCGTTGATCCCCATCGAGGCTGATAGGATCAGGCGCTTTATTGGAAGACTATTGGGCTCTCTACAGATTTCTTGTCTTCAGATGGAGTGTATAGGGGCTTCCTTCCGATCCATTATCGAGCATGCTTCTATGGTTGAGGGCACCAAGGCCCGTGTTTTTAGTGGTGGTGACAAGAGGTCACGTTAGACTAGCAGTTTTGGGGGTTTTGGTACGAGGGGTGCCGATCAGTTTTAGAGGCCACCTCAGCCTTATTCCGGTCATTTCATGCATTCAGCATTATCGGCTTTCTCTAGTAAGCCACCTAGGTAGAGAGCTACTGAGAGTTTATTCTCTAGACCAGTGGACAGGGCTGCTTCATCCGGGTCTTCAGCTTTCGTGTTTCAGCACTCGACTTCTCTTACCTATTTCTCTTATGGAGAGGTTAGGCATTTTTCCAGGAGATGTCCCCGATCTAGGCTGGATTATCAGCCGCCAAGGACTCCTGCATCATCCGGTGGTCGAGGAGGGACTTCTTATAAAGGCGGTGCTCAGTCAGGCCGCGGTACTTCCCATGGTTCTAGAGGTGGGTCCCAGCCAGCTAGAGGCGGTACTCAGAGTGCGAGAGGGGAATCCCAGATTGGGCATGGTGGAGCCCATTGTTACTCATTTCCTGCTACGCCCGAGGCAGGGGCCTCAGATGCTGTTATATCAGGTACCATTTCTGTCCGTCATAGAGCAGTATCTGTATTATTTGATCTTAGATCCACCTATTCGTATGGATCTGCATTTCATGCCGTTAGTTGGAATTTACCCTGTGACAGCATAGATATACCTGTTCATGTGTCTACTCCGGTCGGAGATTCTGTGGTTGTTGATCGAGTCTACCGATCTTGTTTGGTTACTTTTATGGGGTACGACACTTGGGTAGATTTGATGATTCTTGATATAGTGGACTTTGATATTATATTGGATATGTCCTGACTTTCTCCTTACCATGCGATCTTGGACTGTCACACCAAGAAAGTCACTTTAGCCATGCCAGGCATTCCTACGCGTGAGTGGAGGGGTACTCCTAGCCTCGCTCCGAAGAAGATCATTTCCTTCCTTCAGGCGAAGAAGTTAGTAAGTGAGGGGTGTTTAGCGTATTTGGTGCATGTTCGTGATATGATTGTTGCATCTCCACCCCCTGAGTCTATCCCTGTTGTGAGTGAGTTCGCAAAGGTATTTCCGTCAGATTTGTCAGGTATGCCACCCGATCGTGACATTGATTTCTGCATCGACGTGGACCTAAGTACTTTTCCTATTTCCATCCCACCATATCAAATGGCACCTTCCATGTTGAGGGAGCTTAAGGAACAATTGCAGGATTTATTGAGCAAGGGGTTCATTAGATCGAGTGTCTCCCCTTAGGGTGCTCCAGTGTTATTTGTGAAGAAGAAAGATAGGACCATGAGGATGTGTATTGATTACCGCCAGTTGAACAAGATCACTATCCCAAACAATTGCCCTATGCCTTGTATTGATAATCTATTTGAACAGCTTTATGGTACTTCCGTGTTTTCTAAGATTGATTTGCATTACGCTATCACCAGTTGAAGATCAGGGCGGAGGATATTTCGAAAACAGCCTTTCGGACGAGATATGGCCACTATGAGTTTTGTGTAATGTCTTTTGGGCTTACCAATGTCCTAGCGACATTTATGACCTTGATGAATTGCATCTTTAGGCTGTTCCTTGATTCCTTTATGATTGTGTTTATTGATGACATCTTGGTGTATTCGAAGAGTAGGGAAGAGCATGAGAGCCAAATCTATACCGCCTTGGGTTGTTGAAAAAACATAGTTTGTTTGCTAAATTTTTTAAGTGTGAGTTCTGGTTGGAGTTTGTAGCATTCTTGGGCCATGTGGTGTCCAAGGAGGGGATTATGGTTGATCTACAAAAGATTAAGGCTGTGAGGGGTTAGGCGAGGCCCACTACGGTTATTGAGATTCGTAGTTTTATGCGTTTGGGTAGCTACTACCGTCACTTTGTAAAGGGTTTTGCTGCCATTGCTTCGTTTTTTACCAGATTGACTCAAAAGGATGTTCCTTTCTAATGGACGAATGATTGTGAGGAGATCTTTTAAAAGCTCAATCTTCTTTTGACCACAGCCCCGATCCTAGCCTTACCCGTGGAAGGCAAAGACTTCGCTATCTATTGTGATGCTTCATTATGGGTTTTAGTGCGATATGGAGATAGGAGGGTAGAGTCTTAGCTTATGCTTCCCGTCAGTTAAAAGTTCACGAGAAAAATCAGCCTACCCATGATTTGGAGTTGTTAGCCGTAGTCTCCGCCTTAAAGCTTTGGAAGCATTACTTGTACTGTATACATTGTGAGGTTTTCACCGATCACCGTAGCCTTCAACATGTGCTTACTCAGAGAGATCTGAACGCTAGGCAGCACCGATGGGTGGGGCTCCTGAAGGACTATGACATCTCTATTATCTATCACCCTGGTAAAGCCAATGTGGTGACTGATGCCTTGAGTTGCAAGGCAGTGAGTATGGGGAGTTTAGCTCGATTGATCACTGTCGAGCGTCCGTTGGCCATGGAGGTTTAGACTCTGGCCAACAGTTTCGTCCGTCTTGACATCTCAGCCTCGGGCCGGATTTTGGCTTGCATAGAGGCGAGATCATCGTTATTGGATCGGATCAAGGCTTATCGGTTCGAGGATTCTCAGTTGAGAAAGATCCGAGATAGGGTGTCGAGAGGGGAGGCCAAGTAGGCCATGATTGATTCTGAGGGCATTTTGAGGATTAGAGGACGCGTGTGCGTTCCTCGTGTTAGTGATCTGATTCAATTGATTTTATCTAAGGCCCATAGCTCTAGCTATTCCATTCATCCGGGAGCTACTAAGATATACCATGACTTAAGACAAAGACTATTGGTGGCGTTGTATGAAGAGAGATATAGTTGATTTTGTGGTTAAGTGTGAAAATTGTCAACAGGTAAAGTATGAGCACCAGCGACCCGTTGGGATGTTTTAGAGGATGCCCATTCCCGAGTGGAAGTGGGAGAGAATTACCATGAATTTTGTCATGGTTCTTTCGAAGACCCTTTGGCAAGTTTGATTCTATTTGGGTGACAGTGAATCGGTTGACTAAGTCCGCTCACTTTGTTCCGTTTCAAGTTTCCTATACCGCGGAGAAGTTAGCCAAGATATGTATTCGGTGTTGAGAGGTTACATGGGATCCCTATTTCTGTTGTATCTGACCGGGGTACTATCTTCACTTCCCAACTCTGGAGAGCATTTCATGACAAGTTAGGTACCCGATTGGACTTTAGTACAGCTTTTCACCACCAGACCGATGACCAGTCCGAGCGGACCATTCAGGTGCTTGAGGACATGCTGAGAGCGTGTGTTATTGACTTTGGTGGTCTTTGGGATCAGCACTTGCCCTTGCTAAAGTTTGCATGCAACAACAATTATCATTCGAGTATTGGTATGGCTCCTTTTGAGGCCTTATATGGTAGGAGGTGTGTTATATCCCGTATTTTGTACGTCGGGACATTCCGAGCTAACCACGAAAAGTTAAGGACAAGACTATTCCGGGATACGAGATTGAGACTTTTGACATCCGATTTTGTTTTAGGCATAAGTTGCTTATGATTTTATTGGCATGAAATATTAAGAAAGATTTGGGGCTAAAAGTGAATTATTAGAAGATAATAAAATTTTCATAAAATCGCCATATATGGCCATTTGGCCGTGTGGCACTAGTGTGGTTCCCACAACATGGCTTGGCCAAATTAAATTCATCCAAGCCATGTGTGGGCCATGGTACACATGGATGAATTGTGTAGGCATATATTAGATGACTTAGCAAGTTATTTAGTCATCTTTTCAACTTAGAAGCTTGGAGAGAAATGGAGAAAAAAAAAAGAGGGGGGTTCGGCCATGGCTGGCAATTCATCCCATGGGAAGAAATGATCATGAAAAAATTATTTCTTCTAGGTTTTCAACAAATTGGAAGGTCTAATCAACATGGAGTGGTTGTTGGGGCAAGCAAAGCCTTTGTTCATGCAATTCTCAACCTTAGCCAAGTGAAGAACTAAGTGGAAAAAGGTAAGGTTCAACCCTCTTTAATATGTGTTATGGGTGATTTATGTATGTTGTAGTATGTAGAAACGGATGGAATTCATGAAATCATGCAAGTTGGGTTGTGGCCGTGAGGGCTATTTTTGGTAGACTATGACGGACAAAATTTTATTTGGTATTTTTGGTTGTTGTTGTATGGATTCTATGATGAGAATGATGGTCTAATGATTCAAATTGAAGTTGTAATCGTTGGTAGGTTGTTGGAGAAGGTAATGTGATTTTATCATAGTTTCTTGTATTATTGAGGTTAATGTTGTTAAAGTGTAGGTTGTTGGTGTAGTTTATGAATTTGGAAGAAAGAAATGTGTTGTTGTTGTCCCTATGGCAATTGGAAGGTTTCGGGTTTGTGGTATGTTGGTTGAGTCGTTTTGAATGCTATGCGGATTGTTTGAAGCATTCTTGAATCTCGTTTGAATAATTTCGGATTAGTACTTGAACGTGTGTGCATTGGTGTTAGTTTGATTGTATGTGGCTAATTTGAACGTAAATGGAATGTTGTCGAATTATGTAGAAAAGAGTTATTGATGTTAGAATGCATTTTGAATTAGTTGTTGATGTTGTTAGTATGGTTGTTAGTATTGTTGTTGAAGATTTGGCCGAGTTGAATTCTCGGGGTTGTCGAGTTTACGGAGGGAAATGCTGCCCAAATTTCTGTAGATAAAGTGCTAGCCTAGAATTGAATTCCGAAGTGCCTATGGCTAATGTTTGGTATCTAATGATATTGTTGTAGATTTTGGGAAGCCGAGACTTAAATTCGGATTAGCTTAGCAAGCGGATGAGGTATGTGAAGCTTACTCTTTCTTTCTTTTTGCATGTCTTAGTTGTGAGTAGATTGTGACACGAGTCTCGGGGTAACTCCATTCTTACGATCCGAGCACGTATACGATTCTTATTCACTTCTTGATGTTAACGTTCTTAATATGGTCAAATTATGGTTTTTAAGTCTTTTGTATGGTTGGATTTCAAATGTTGCATAAAGAATGTTGTTTTTAAAAGATTCCAAACTACGAACACCGTAACTTTCATAGACGAGCTCGGATCGCTTCGAAACGTTCGTAGGAGGTTCTATAATGAATAAGGTCTCCAACTTTCATAAATGGACTCGGATTTATTTGACACTCGTCCATGGGCCCCGAGACTTTCCCTTGTGTAGTACTAACGACTTTTGAAAGGATTTAGTGCAACTATCGTCTTAAACTTCGGACGTCGACTACCTACTTCTCTATCGAGTTTGTAAAGACGATTATGCCCCTAATTTCCATAAGTTATTTCATATGGTTTGATACGTATCTATGAGTCCTAAAGTTCTATTTGATATGTTCTCGAACGACACTCGGAAGAACCTTGATTTGACTATCGCCTTGGTTTTTAAATGACGGCTCATTTGATTATTCTATCGAGTCTTTGAAAAATGTTTTTAAATTTCATATGGTTACTCACGACTACCTCGTGTGCATTCCGTATTTACATCCTTCACCGAGTCCCGGCCGGTTATATTTCGTGCGCACTATGTTATATTCCGGAGTGATGATGTGTCGGTTCACCGAGCCTCGCTAGAGTGCCGGGATACCGTATATTCCTTTATATTTGGTGTTATGGCGTTATGATGTGATATGATGTATGTCGGGTTACGGAGATATGAAATCTTCCGGAGTATGATGTGTTATGGCGCCAACGACGGGCGGCGACCATATTCTAAGAGCCCCATGCATGATTTTTGTTTTAATGAGTAAGCATTTTGATATTTTCGATATTGCATTTACTTTACGTACTTCGGTTTTGATTATGACCCCGTTTACTATATTTCATGCTTTGCACACTCGGTACATATTCCGTACTGACCCCTTTCTTCGGGGGCTGCGTTTCATGCCGCGCAGGTACAGATACTTATTTGGATGATCCACCAGCTTAGGATTCCTGTTCAGCTGTCTTGGAGCGCTCCCTCGTTCTGGAGCCTATACTTTGATCCAGATTCTGTTATTGTATATATGTATATGTTTACTCACGGGTACGGCGGGGCCCTGTCCCGTCATATGATTCTGTTATGATTCTTAGAGGTCTGTAGACATATATGTGTGGGTTGTGGGTACTCACTGTTCAGCTGTGTCTGTGTGATTTGTGAATTGGACGTCCCCCTATACTATGATAGCCTTACCGGCTTATGTGTGATATCATCTGTTGAAAGATGTGATTATGATCTGTATATATATTTGTGACAGCTTCGGGGCGACGTTCCACTTTTCTGTATATATATGTCATTTGTATTTCGTATAAGTTATTCGTGCGCTATTTCTGATTAATGGGTGTGTACGGGTGCCCAGCTCGGGCACTAGTCGCGGCCTACGGGGTTGGGTCGTGACAGAAGTGGTATCAGAGCGGTTCGTCCTCGGATTGTCTACAGACCGTGTCCGGCAGAGTCTTGTTTATGGTGTGAAGCCGGCCACACTTATAAACGCGGGGCGCGGGGCATTTAGGAATCGGTGACCTTTTTACTGTCTTAGATCGTGCGATAGAGCCAAGTCATAGGAAATGAGATTCCTTATACGAACTTTTGATTTCGAGCAGAAGGACGACATCGACAGAAGAAGGCGACTGATGATATTGGAAGCTATGAAGCACGCAGGTAAGCTAAGGTACGAAAGGTATATGTCAAATAAGGTATTGAAATATGATCGAAATGTAAAGTTGAAATCCAAAAGGGAAAGTAAACAGGAAAGTGTAACAGGTGTGGTTCGAGT
This sequence comes from Lycium ferocissimum, assembly GCF_029784015.1. NCBI lineage: Eukaryota > Viridiplantae > Streptophyta > Magnoliopsida > Solanales > Solanaceae > Lycium > Lycium ferocissimum. Next base: position 27,250,217 of record NC_081342.1, read on the forward strand.
TGGACATACGAGGTAAGTCCATTGTTTTCATACCGTTATTGATCCGGGACCCCGTGTGTGCCGCGATTTGATATGATATATATATATATATATATATATATATATATATATATATATATATATATATATGAGGCATTGTTGGTATTTCCTGCGTGCAGGTTTTGGGATAGTAAGAAATATAGAGGGAACTCTGCCGAAATTTTTCTGGAAAATAAAAAGGGAATGAGATATGGGTTTGTGATATGTCTTGAAAGGTCGTGTCAATAGTAAGGATAGAATTTGACTAAGTTGCAAGTACGGCTGACCTTGAAAAATAAGTTAGCTGCTGAATTAATGGTAATGGTAATTAGGAGGTCGACATCGATATGGTAAAAAGAATTTGAAAAGGGCTTGTGATATTAAGGGATGAGTTAGAAGAGGTTGGAAAATCTTGGTAAGAGTGTTATATTAAGGTACCAACGGAATTGATAAGCACGGATAAATTATGACGAGATTATAGCCAGAAGAAATAATAGTATGATTGAGACAAGAGTATAGAGGAAAAAGAATTGCCACGGATATGAATGTACTGACAAAACAGCTTGTGAGATATTAAAGGTGAGATTAACCAGAAAGGGCAAAAAGTTAAGAAGTGTGATTCTATAAGGTTGATTACGAATAGGATATTATGTGAATATAATAAGGAATGTTATGAAAATGAGCAAAGCCTAGCGAGCAAAAAAAAAAAAAAAGATTAATTGGAAGGAGGAAATGAAAAAAAAAAAAGAGAGAGAGATAATGAAGTTCTTAATAGATTATGATATGTGTAGCCGAATAGAAAATTATCGAGATAACGAAAACGATAGTGAGCACAAAAAAAAATCATAGAGGAGATGAATAACGAAAGGTAAAGATGATGCTAAGAAATAGATTATGACGTATGATAAGAACAAATAGGGGTGAAGCAAATATGAAAGAAAATATAAAAAGTGAGATTAGGTAAGAGTAGTATTTTCCGAGAGACATAGAGGTATTATAAAATTCCTCGTGCACAGAAAAGAAGGATGGACATATACTGGAGGAATATGGTGAGGGGATGCTAAAGGAAGCACTCAGGATAGATGTAATTAAATGAGTACGGATATGGAACAAAAAGGGAATACATAGTTGTGAATTTAAAGGTGTAGGCACGACGTTATGGTGATAAGACAAGACCATTGTTGCGACGGACTTGGTGTGTTTTGAGTAAGTTGGAAGCCTGCATTGGATACATAGTAAGGGTAAAAAGGCACAAAGCACAAAGGGATACTGCGTGCACACGACTCCATCTCGAAAATAATGGAGTCTTTAAGTAACAAAGACGGTAGGCTTAAGGAACAGATGGTGCAATACAATTTCATCAAAAGAAGCAGATGGTATAGGTCGAGATAAAGACACTATTTCAAGAGAACTTTGGACACTCATCGTTGGAATATAAGTTCCACCTAACTGAGAATTTGGAATGCCTACACGTATTAAACAATTGTCGATTGGACTAAGAGACCCTTTCTAATTCGGAGGGAGGTGTGTATGAGAACGTTTTGAAATCTGTTAAGGCTTCAATTTACTCCAGATTAGGTGCGGAAGGTCATGCGGCGAGGTTGACGTGATCATATTTGCATCAGAACGTCGCCTTTCAACAGAGTCCCAAAGTTAAGCGTGCTGAAGTGGGAGTAATTTTAGGATGGGTGACCCCCTGGGAAGTTTACTAAAAGTCTTATAGAGTTGGACATAGGAGAGATAAATGGGAAGATAGGGTAGCCTAAGAGAAACCAGAGTACAAAGAGTGGGCAGAACCTTAAGAAGTCACGTGTAGGACGAGGCAATCGAACCGGTGAAAAAAAGGAAGGTGCATTACGGCTTTAGAATCGAGGTAAGTCGAATAGTGTTTGGAATATTTTGTAATAAGATGGTAGCAATTATGTATACGTATGTATATGACATCCCATACATGACTATATTGACATCCCCGCAATCGACGTTGTGACATATTGGAAGGCATTAATCGGACAGATGGAAGGAAGTTTAAGTGAAAGGAAATAAAATGGCACAAATGTTATAAGGAGTCGATGCTTTTCCACTACGGATTAAGCTTGGAAAGTTCTAATACAATGGTATTTGGAAAAGAAAGAAAAGTGAGTAGATGGTAGATAAGGTGACCAAAATGTCGGAAAAAGCGAAAGAGTAAGAAACAAGAGGAAGTAAAGCCTCCAAGAGAGGCGTAAGCAGGACGTGTGAGAAAGATGGAGTAGTGTGGTGGATAAAAATTCGAGGTTAGTGTGTAGTTGAGAGAGGATAAGTGGAACGTGTAGAATGATGACAAAAGAAGAATGAGAAGTAAAGGAAAGAATGAATAGGTCGTGCAACGATGCTAAGAGATTTCTAACTCTCGAAAGATAAGTGCAGAAGATGATGGATATGTAAAAAAAAAAACTATTGGTGTATTAGGACCTCCTTAATAAAGGGGAGGAATATATTAGACTTGAAAGGGATTATGGCGTTCTTATGCTCCAGAAGGGGAAATTTACTAGCTTGGAGCTAGAGTTCAAACGATTGCCAATACAAGGAAATTGAAGACACGTATACTTGTGTTATAAGGGAATCGTAAAGGAGTAAGAATTTTCGTAGCCCTATGCTTTTGAGTTGTATTATAAGATTTGAGGGATAAAGGTTAAAGGAATAGCTAAAGGAATAGTTGTGGCAAGAGCCCAAGGAATTTAGTTTAAACTCGAATTACGAGTTACCATAAGTGTAGTTGTCTTGTGAAGGATAGCGAAGGGTGCGAGACCATTTCGTATATACATAACCATTATATTCACTAGGAGAAATAGTTTGAAGGACACAAAGTCATGAAGTCATGTTGAGCCTTCGAATGTAAAGATGAATGGTGACAAGGATGTAAGGACTAATGACGTTGACCATTGAACCGCAAGTGAATCTTAGATACGGCATTTCACCCTCAAATCCGACGTGCGGAGACCGAACGTACTATTCGGACTGGAAGATATGTTGCGGGCTCCGTGTTATTGATTTCGAAGGCCAGATGATCATTTGCCATCTTGTATGAGTTTGCACTTATAATAATAGCTACCATTCTAGTATCCGGATAGCCGTATGAGGCTTTGTATGGCGAGAAGTGGAAGTCACCGATGGGCTGGTTCGATGTTGGAAAAACTAAGTTGATTGGGCCAAATAGGATTCAGCAAGTAGTTGACAAGTGAAACTCATTCGGGAGTGGTTATTAGCAGCTCATAGCCGACAGAAGTCATATGCAGATAGTCGACGTCGACACCTAGAGTTTCAGGTCGACGATCGGGTATCTTCGAAAGTGTCACCCTTGAGGGGTGTTATAAGATTCGGTAGAAAAGGGAAGCTCAGTCCGAGGTATATTGGACCTTATCAGATCGTCCGTGGATAGGCAAGGTTACCTATGAATTAGACTTACCGTATGATTTGGGAGCCGTGCATCCAGTCTTCCACATGTCGTATGTTTCGTAAATACGTATAGGTGATCCTTCCGGGTATTTCCTTAAATGACATCCAGGTGACAGAGGCATTAGTCTACAAGGAGCAGCCTCTAGCCATACTGGATCGTCAGGTGAGGAGATTGCATATTAAAAACATAACTTCCGTTGAAGTATTGTGGCGGAACAATATCAGGGAAGAAATGAAGAACACGTATTCCTACTTATATCCTATGTCTTCAGGTAATCCAAATTTCCGGATGGGTTATGTTGACTGATTAACGAACTGTATGTGACAGCTATAAAAGAAACTCTTCCAAAATACTTATGCGACCCTGTAAGACTAGTTTAACATTCGAGGACGAATGTTCTAAAGGGGGGGAGGATGTTATAACCCGTATTTTGTACATTGGGACAATCCGAGTTAACTACGATAAGTTAGGGACAAGACTATTCCGGGATACAAAGTCGAGACTTTTAACCACAATTTTGTTTTAAGACATAAGTTGTCCATGATATGGTGGTATGGAATATTAAGAAAATTTGGGGTCAAAAGTTATTTTTGGAAAGAAATTATTTCATGAAAAAGGAAAAAAAAAAAAAAGAAAAAAAAAAGGCCATGTGGCCGACCACCATGGCGTGGGCCAAGGGCCACATGGATGGTTGTTATATGTAATAAAAGATGACTAATAAGTCATCTTTTCCATCTTCCATACTTAGAGAAAAATCAAGAAGATTGGAGAAAGAACAAGAAGGCCATATTCGGCCATGGTGCAAAAATTCAAGACCAAGAAATAGCCATCAAAAAAATTAGTTTCTTCTAGCAAACCCACTAATTGAAGGGTCCTTGTTAACGTGGAGTTGTTGTTTGAGTCGACAAACCGCTCGTTTTCATCCTTTGCCAACCTTAGTTAAGTTGTGAAGTTAAGAAGAAAGGTAAGGTTTAATCTTGATTTCATATGTTATGGATGGTTTATGTGTGTTGTAATATGTAAAAATGGATGAAATTCATGAAATATGGCATGTTGAAGTTGAGGCCGTGTGCATGGTGTATAGCCGTGTACATGTGATGTGGTGTTGAAGTGATGAATTAATCCTAGCTAGCATGTTTGGTTGTGGTAGTGTAAAGAAATGGATGAGAATCATCTATATGTGTGTGTATGGTGATGGCCGAAAATAGGTCATATTGTATGACAAAGAATGGATCAATTCTATTTAGTATGTTGATTGTTGTCGTAGTGAAATTCTATGTTGATAATAAGGATTTAATGATCTAAGTTGAAGTTGTAGTTGATGTGGGACGTTTGGCACCTTAATGTGATTCTTATGTAATTTTTACATTGGTGAAAATGATGTTATTAATGTGTGAATTGTTGGTGTAATCCATGAACTCGGAAGTGAGGAATGTGTTGTGTTGTTCTCGGGTTTGGGGATGAATTCGGGTGAGTTGGGTATTGTTGGTTGTTTGAAATATTGTGTGAATTGTTTAAAGTGTTCTTGAATATTATTTGAATGGTTTCGGATTAGTAGTTGAACGCATTGAATGTGGAGGTTGGTTAGAATGTAAGTAGTTGGATTGAATATAATGGGATGTTGTTGAATTATGTAGAAAAGTGTATTTAATGTTAGAATGCGTTTTGAAATGATTGTTGGTATTGTTGTTGATGAATTTGGCCGAGCTGAATTCTCGGGGTTGTTGTTTTTATAAGGGAAATGCTGCCCAAATTTCTGTAGAATTTGGTGTTCGCTTGGAATCGGGTTCGTAAATGCCTTTAGCTAATGTTTGGTGTTTAATGACATATTGTAGATCTTGGGAGGTCCGCGACGTAAGTTTGGATTAGTTTCGACGGCAGACGAGGTATGTGAAGCTTAACCTTTCTTTCTCTTGGCATGTCTTAGTTGTAAGTAGACTATGACACGAGTCTCGGGGTAACTCTATTCTTAGGATCCGAGCCCGTATACGATTCTTATTCACTTCTGATGTTAATGTTCTTAATATGGTCAAATTATGGTTCTTAAGTCTTTTGTATAGTTGGATTTCAAGTATTGCATAAAGAATGTTGTTTTAAAAAGATTCTATAACTACGAACGACCGTAACTTTCATAGACGAGCTCGGATCGTTTCGAAACGTTCGTAGGAGATTCTATAATGAATAAGGTCTCCAACTTTTATAGATGGACTCGGATTGGTTTGATACTCGTCCGTGGGCCCCGAGACTTTCCCTTGGGTAATACTAACGACTTTTGAAAGGATTTAGTGCAACTATCGTCTTAAACTTCGGACGTCGACTACCTACTTCTCTATCGAGTTTGTAAAGACGATAATGCCCCTAATTTTCATAAGTTATTTCATATGGTTTGATACGTATCTATGAGTCCTAAAGTTCTATTTGATATGTTCTCGAACGACACTCGGAAGAACCTTGATTTGACTATCGCCTTGGTTTTTTAATGACGGCTCATTTGATTATTCTATCGAGTCTTTGAAAAATGTTTTTAAATTACATATGGTTACTCACGAATCGCTCGTGCATTCGTATTTACATCCTTCACCGAGTCCCGGCCGGTATGTTTCGTGTGCACTATGATATATTCCGGAGTATGATGTGTCCGGTTCGCCGAGCCTCACTAGAGGGCCGGATACCGAGTATATTTGGCGTTATGATGTGTTATGGCGTTATGATGTGCTATGTGATATGTCGGGTTCGGAGATATGAAATCTTCTGGAGTATGATGTGTTATGGCGCCAACGACAGGCGGGCGACCATATTCTAAGAGCCCCATGCATGATTTTTGTTTTTTAATGAGTAAGCATTTTGATATTCTGGATATTGCATTTACTTTCTGTACTTCGTTTTGATTATGACCCCGTTTACTATATTTCATGCTTTGCACACTCGACATATTCCGTACGATCCCCTTTCTTCGGGTCCGCGTTTCATGTCACGCAGTGTACGTATACTTATTTGGATGATCCACCGGCCTTAGGATTCATGTTCACTGCCTCTTGGAGCGCTCCCTCGTCCCGGAGCCTATACTTTGATCCAGATTCTGTTATTGTATATATGTATATGTTCACTCACGGGTACGGCGGGGCCCTGTCCCGTCATATGATTCTGTTATGATTCTTAGAGTTCTGTAGACATATATATGTATGGGTTGTGGGTACTCAATGTCCAGCTGTGTCTGTGTGATTTGTGAATTGGACGTCCCCCTATACTATGATAGCCTTACCGGCTTATGTGTGATATCATCTGTTGAAAGATGTGATTATGATCTGTATATATATTTGTGACAGCTTTTCGGGCGACGTTCCACTTTTCTGTATATATATGTCATTTGTATTTCGTATAAGTTATTCCTGCGCTATTTCTGATTAATGGGCGTGTACGAGTGCCCAGCTCGGGCACTAGTCGCGGCCTACGGGGTTGGGTCGTGACAAGTAAGTAACCACATACACATAAATCATCATTTCAGACTCAATAGATAAGTAGACAAATCAACGCTCGAGTATCCAAATAATAGTCACACTTAGGACTCTTGAAATATCATTACGAAACATGTCACATAACGTCTCAGAAATCATATACATATATCGAGCCAATCCGAGCCCGCCCATAAGAGTTACGGGCATTAGTCATTATCGAACATTTTACGAACATATCATAGCAATCCGAGACCATACATGAAAGTTAGGGACATTATACGCTATAAAACCTCCTACGAGCATTTCGAAGCAATCCGGTTCCGTCTATGAAAGTTACGGCCATTATTAGACATAAAATCTTTTAAGGACAAAAATTCTTTTTGCAACATTTGAAATTCAATCATACGTAAGACTTAAGGACCATAGTCTGACCATATGAAGAATGTCAACATCAAGAAGCAAATAAGAATCGTAAACATGCTCGGGACCTAAGAATGGAGTTACCCCAAGGCACATATCATGTCATATCTTACTTGCGTTTAAGACATGCCAAAAGAAGGAAAGAGTAAGCTTCACATACCTCGTCCGCTTTCTAAGCTATTCCGAACTTAAGTCTCGGCTTCTTAAAATCTACAATATCGTCGTTAGACACCAAGCATTAGTCATAAGCACTTAGTAATCCAATTCCAAACTAGCACTTTATCTACAGAAATTTGGGCAGCATTTCCCCTGTAAATTCAACAACCCCGAGAATTCAACTCGGCCAAATCTTCAACAACAATACCAACAACCATATTAACAACATCAACAATCAATTCGAAACGCATTCTAACATTAGTAACTCTTTTCTACATAATTCGACGACATTCCATTACATTCAATTCAACTACGTACTTTCAAGCTAACATCAACGCTCACAAGTTCAAGTACCAATCGAAGATCATTCAATCAAGATTCAAGAACATTTCAAACAATCCGCACAATGATCAAAACAACCCAACCAACATACAAAGCCAACCGAAATCTCCCCAAACCCGAGAACAACAACAACATCACATTTCTTTCTTCCAACTTCATGAACTACACCAACAATCCACACTTTAACAACATTATTCTCATAAATACAAGAAGCTACATACAATTCACGTTGGCCACTAAAACAGCCCACAACAATTACCACTTCAACTTGAATCATTAAACTTTCATTTTCATCATATATTCCACAACAACAACAACCAAAAATACTAAATAAAATTAGTTCATCCCTCCTACACCATCCAACACCCACACGGCTCAACATCCAAATGCATAATATCATGAGTTTCATCCATTTCTACATACTAAAACATGTACAAATCATCCATGACACACGAAAAAGGAGATTAAATCTCACCTTTACCTCTTAGCTTTCCACTTGGCTAGGGTTGGTGAATTGCAAAGATGAATGGATTGCTTGTTCCAATAACCACTCCACATTGTAGAGGACCTTCCAATTAGTAGAAAAACTAGAAGAAAATCATTTTTCTTGATCAATTTTTAGGGACCAAGTTCGGCCAGCCCCTTGGCCGAATGGTTCTCCTTCTTTTTCTTCAAGTTTCTTGAATTTTCTAAGGTTGAAAATGATGAGCTTTGGTCTTGCTTGGTCATGACTTATACATATATATATATACTTAGCCTCCATAAATACAAGGTGCACACATGTGCCATTTCATGGCTTGAAATAATTGGCCAACCATGGGTGGGACCCATGCCAACCTCACGGCCACATGGCCATTTCGCCGTTTCATTAAATAATTTTTTTTCAACTTTAGCCCCTAGCTTTCCTCAATATTTCCATCCAATAAAATCATAAGCAGCTTGTGCATTACACAAAATAAAAAAAAATAGCCTTGCCCATAATTCGTCGCAACTAACTTAAAATATTCCAACGTACAAAATACGGGATATAACACTTACCCACTGTACGAATGATTCTATATGGCCCAATGAATGATTCTATATGGCCTAATGTATCGAGGTCTCAACTTAACCTTCTTGCCAAATCTCATCACTCCCTTTATAGGTGAGATCTTCAGGAAGACCCAATCTCCTACCTCGAACTCTAGCTTGCACCGCCGGTTATCTGCATAGGATTTCTGTCAACTCTGTGCCGCTAGTAACCTTTCTTGAATCACTTTCACTCTATCAACTTCTTGCTGTGTTAAGTCTGGGCCTACTAGTTGATTTTCTCCAACATCAAACCATCCTATAGGTGATCTACATCTCCGCCCGTATAAAGCCTCATATGGAGCCATCTGAATGCTAGAATGGTAACTGTTATTATATGCAAGCTCAATAAGAGGCAAATGATCATCCTGGCTAACTCGGACGTCAATCACACAAGCTCTTAGCATGTCCTCAAGTGTCTGTATAGTACGCTCTACTTGTCCATCAGTCTGTGGATGAAATGCAGTACTAAGACTAACCTGAGTCCCCAATCCATTCTGAAAAGATCTCCAGACGTTTGCTGTGAACTGCGCCCCTTTATCTGAAATAATGGCTGAAGGAACACTATGAAGTCGTACAATCTCTCTAAGATAGAGCTTCGCATAATCTTCAGCTGAAAAAGTAGTTTGACAGGCAGGAAGTGAGCTGATGTTGTAAGCCTATCAACTATGACCCATATCGATTCATACTTCCGCTGAGTACGGGGCAAACCTGTAATGAAATCCATATTGATTACCTCCCATTTCTATGTCGGAATCTCTATAGCCTGCAATAAACATTTGGGCTTATTGTCACACCCCAATTCTGATAGGGCATGATGGGCACTCGACCCTCACTTAGAGCCGAGCGAACCCGCTGGTTCTCGTTATACTCAGAATCTTACTGGACTCTTAATCATGAAATGATATGCATAATGAAAGCTTTTCAAAACATTCTTGTCACGACCCCGCTAGAGGCCATGACGGGTACCCAGTACTAGCTTACCGAGCACTTCTGATCTAACGTTCTTTTGTCACTACTAGGTGGGTCACACGGGCAATTTTATGAACATTTCACTTAATATAGCTATCCATAGTTATGCCCACAACCATATATCAAAAAGCTTGACCAAAATATTATACAACAGCAAGGACGGACAAGGTCATGAAACATCTACCCACATACGTCTGTCTACGAGCCTCTAAATAAGATACATAATTCACGAGGACGGGGCAGGGTTTCAGCGTGCCCAAATATATACACAAGAGTAGTACCAATAAGCTATAGCTCTGGAACAACTGGAGCGCTTTCAAGATGCCGCTGGTGGAACTCCTATAAGCCAGACACGTCCACCTGTTTACCTGCGGGCATGAACGTAGCGTCCATAAGAAAGGACGTCAGTACGAATGGAGTACTGAGTATGTAAGGCATGAACAATAATATAATAAGACACATGGAGCATATCATGAGGGAAAAGGGTAACCTGCACATCTGAGTGCCTCTCAAGGCGGATACCATGCATGCTTAACTTTCCTTTCATAAAAACATTTCTCATATACGTATACATAAAATAGAATTGATGCGGAATGTGCAGCCCGTTCCAAAAGTATATGATTTTTCCACGAAACGAACGGCCCGATCCATCTATATATTATATACATAATAGTGCCGAGGAATGAACGGCCCGATCCATTTAACCATATCCCACGTCCGGGACGATATCATAATGTACCAGCTGATCAGGAGGCCATGCGTCTATAACGCCTCACCTTCCCACATATCCCCCATATATATATATATATATATATATATATAACATAAGTAGCATGCATGAGAGCCCAATGAAAGCTATAACTCTATTTGAGTGATGTAAGGCCAGAATCTCCATTTAGGTTATAGAATAATCATCATCGCTATATCTCACGTTGAAGGAACAACTATCATATGGTGAGATCAACAATAATGAATAAAATCAGGGAAATCATGAAATAAGCTCAATAATCTCATCATGACATTAAAATCATAAGCTTTGGAATTTCTAGAATTAAAATCATGATCATCATGCTCATCATAGAAAAAAATCTCATCTTTAGTATCATAAGAAGCTTTTAAGAATCATGAACTTCTAACTTTTGGAAGTAAGAAGGTTATGAAAACATATATGGAATCATAACATAGGAATCATGCCTTTTGAAAGAAAGGGACTAGCCTTAACATACCTTTTTTTTTGTTACCTTTAACTTAAACTACTCAACGCTTGTCCTCCCAGGCTCGTAAATCTATATTGAAGAAAATTTATACTATTATTGGACTCACCTTTATATGCTTGTCTTAATCCTTCAAATAAATCTTTCTAGAATCTGCTGAAATTTCGGCAGCATCTCCTCTGTTTATATGCCTAGCCCAAAATCGTAATTCAGCAACCAACAATAACAACATCAATACCAACATCAATAACATCATTGGTAACATCAAAGTATTCCATAAAACACCTCACACGGTGTTTATCCCATTTTTCCCTTCACAAATTCGCTACACCATTATATAATGGTTTTATCTCCATAAATAAGCGTTAAATAATACCAAAAGAGAAGGAATCATACCTTATTTCTTGTTAAGACAGCAATATCCTCAATATCCACGCTAAAATTCACCGCAAAACAATACTAGAATCACAACCATGCGTTACCCGGACCTAAACCACTACTCCGCTACTTAAAAATTATTCACTTTTGATTCCCTCACTTTCTCTCTTCTAATTTCTGGAATTTTCTAGGAAAATTGGATGGAAAAAGTGGGTTATTACCCTTTTTATAGGGGTAAAATCCGGGTCGGGTCACTGTAGCAGTACTATAGCAAGTTGGTATTGTAGCAGTACTGTAGCACGAGTTTTAGCTTTGTCAGACGAATTTGTAACGTCCATAATTCTCTACTCCGATGTCCTATCGATGAGCGGTTTGTTGAGTTGGAAACTAGACTCGACGAGCTTCATTTTAGGCTTTTGAAACACCTTAAAACACTTTATATGCCAAGAGATATTCTTCCCTCAAGTTGGACTAAAATTTTCACACGAAACTTTGCCCATCCTTTCTCCAAAGTCGAGCTACTCAATTTCTTCCACTCATTTCCTTATAAAACCTTCCGGTATACCTTATATACATCCTTCACTCATTAAATATACTTAATAATGATTGCTTATATTCCAAAGTGGTTTTACTTAACCATAACTCAACGTAATTATGTTTCAAATTTGATAAGTGCTTCTTCGAAGATACGGGGTGTAACATCCTCCCCTCCTTTAGAAACATTCGTCCTCGAATGTTGGGCTCTTTGGGATTTCTACAAAAATTTTGCCAGTTTCCCCTGTAATTGTACCACTATCATCCTGCCACAACAACCCAAAATATGGAATGCCTCACTGGGCTATAATATCAATATACATACTGGCCACGTACGACCAAGAAATCCCTCAAGGAAGCAGTACGTACCTGAGGGTACTGGTGTCTCTATCTAGAGCTCCTCTGGGAAGATGTTACATCATTCCTTGTCTACATACCGTTTAGTTGTAGCTTGTATTTTCCTTAACCCCTTTGGGTTTTCTCACTCTGAATCTCTGGCATTCCTAGTTTTGCTACAACAGTATTCAATACATAAGTAGTTTATTGGATTCCTTGGTTTCTTTATATGAGCAATGCCATGGTTTCTTCTTAATACATAAGTAGTTCTTCCCCTTATCCTTAATGGCTATTTCACTCAACTTTTATCTTAGTCTACCATCTACTTCGAATACCATCATACTCAATCCTTCCCTGCTTCCTCATTTCTGAACTTCCTATTACACCCTTTTTTTTTCGAATTCCTGGGTAATTTCTTCTTTCTTAGTGTACTCCTTTTCAATCTTTATTTAGTCATGCACATTACTGGCTGGGTATTGTCATCGTCAAATCGTCATTTCATCTTATCGGCCTGCCAGTGTAGTACCCCCTTGAGGTGGTTTCCAATTCCCTTTATTGTCATATTGCTATCTCTTAACAAGTCCTACTCCTAGTCCAATACTCGTTTGTCTCATCTTTCCCCCATTTCCTCATCGTGATGGTATCTAGCGCCAATTTTGATTCTCAAAACCTACCCTGATTGTTAATGTTCCTCCTTCTCTTTGCCACATAAACAGTTGGTCTTTAGACAAACCTGTTTTAATATACAAATTGATCTTCTCAATAGAGGGTACATCTTATATCAATTCGCTATTTTCACTCATTCACCTACCATTACATAACCAATATTTTCACTCATTCACCTACCATTACATAACCAATCTCTTCAACGCATAATTTACACCCTTCATTAGGCATTCAGCCTTATATTACTAGTTCAATAGTCTTATAACAAGAAGATTTCTAAAAAAAATCTTTTTGCACCTTAGTCTTAACTTTGTCTCATATTCATATATCCCTATACTCGTACCTCCGTACAACATCCTTGCTAATATACTTTATATGATAAAAAGGCTCTTATCGATATCTAGCTCTTTTGGCATGCACATCATCCTCTCTTACCTCTTCTACCGCTTCATACTCATAACTTATTAGCTTATTTATGCTCAAGGGTCATGCCTAAATATATACTTATCCCTTCCACTTCATACTTCAAGCAAAAGTTACAACTCCTATCTAATCGTATTGACATCTCACCAATGGAACACTTTGAAAGATTTAATCAACCCAAATTTTGCTCCGGTCCCCGGAGCAATATAAGAAGTAACATATAGCAATGTAGAACTCAGGTCCATCAACGCACATATATCATGAGAGAATATAGGCAATCTACCTATGTCAACTTCGGGGGAGGACTCAAGATCCTGTCGTTCAGCTAGTGCATAGATACGGTTTTGAGGGCCACTTGAACTGGATTGCTCCTCCCCTTCCTATACCGCGACCTACTGGCACCGGCGAACCTTGCCCCACAGGGCGTATGGACGATGAAGAGCCAACCACTGATCCTGTGGGCTGAGCCTCATTTGCGCCATTCCTTAACGGACAATCGCGCATCATATGACCAATCCGACCACAGATGTAGCAAGCGCCTGACCTATGCGGCACTACCCAGAGTGTGGCTTACCACACTGAGCACATCGAGGTGAAGGTGGTCTCACCAGCCTGAATCATCCCTATACTGGGAGCCCGAAATTCTAGAGCTTTCACTCGGTCCAGAATAAATAGGACGATCAAATCTTTTTCCTGCAAATCGAGGGGGTGCGCTCACCATTGATTGGCCTGAATACTCTGAATATTGTTATTTCTGCCCTCCTCTATACTCACTGCTAGCACCAAAAGATCTGGCCCTTTTTCTGCGCCCCCTATCAGAATCACGTTCACCTCCCTGTGGCTGTTGCTGCTCCTCCAGTATCTGGGCATGGGCCGGAATGCGAGCAATATCCATCCCGTCCTGAAGTGAGGCCGTCAAGCATTCCTTAAACAAATGTGGCTCCAATCCACTCATAAATCGATGCACACGATCTCCCATGTCGGCTACCATAGCTGGAGCGTACCTGGCTAAAGAATTAAAGCGGAGGTTGTATTCTCGAGAGCTCATATTCCCTTAATTAAGATTTAAAAATTTATCTGCTCGGGCCCGTCGAACCTTCGGTGGTAGGTAATGTCGCAGAAAAGTATCTGTAAACTCTTGCCAAGCTGGGGGAGGTGCATTTTCCTTCCTTGAAGATATCCAATTATTGTACCATAAAACGGAAACATCCCGCAACCTATAGGATGCCAACTCCACTGACTCTGTATCGGAAGCATGTATTATCCGTAGTGCCCTTAGCATCTTATCTATAAAACCTTGCGGGTCTTCATCTGGTTTCGATCCATAGAATTCTGGAGGATTCAGACTAATAAAATTGCGGGCTCTTGCACTCACCACCCTATGACATTCGCCCGCACCTTGCCGCTGAGCCTGCACGGCAACCAAATGGTTAACCACTGAATAGCTTCTGTCATCTGCTGGCCCGGAGCTCCTGGCGGTGGAACTGGAGCTGAAGCTCTTTCCTGCTCCGCTGAAAAGGGTGGAGCATGAGAGGTCTGGGAGGGAACCTCGTTATGTGACTCACCCTCTTCTACCTCTGCCGGTGGCTCCCGTTCAATTCTTCTTGCGGCCCCAGTCTTGCCCTTCTGGGCCGCTGTAGCTTTCTTCTTCACAGGCATTGCTGAAATCATAACACACGATTAAGAAAGGAGGAGAACCTGATAACATGGCTCTACCGCACGATCTAAGATGAGAAAGAAGGTCAATTATTCCTATATGCCCCGCAGCCTCCTGTTTATAAGTGTGGCGCGCTTCACACCCATAAACAGGACTCTACCGGACACGGCTCGTAGACATATCCAAGGACGAACTGCTCTGATACCACTTTGTCACGACCCCGCTAGAGGCCATGACGGGTGCCCAGTACTAGCTTACCGAGCACCTCTAATCTAACATTCTTTTCTCACTACTAGGTGGGTCACATGGATAATTTATGAACATCTCACTTAATATAGCTATCCATAGTTATGCCCGCAATTATATATCAATAAGCTTGACCAAAATATTATACAACAGCAAGGACGGACAAGGTTACGAAATATCTACCCATATACGTCTGTCTACGAGCCTCTAAATAAGATACATAATCCACGAGGACGGGGCAGGGTTTCACCATGCCCAAATATATACACAAGAGTAGTACCAATAAGCTGTAGCTCCGGAACAACTGGAGCGCTTTCAAGATGCCGCTGGTGGAACTCCTAGAAGCCAGACGCGCCTACCGTTTACTCGCGGCATGAACGCGTCCACAAGAAAGGACGTCAGTACGAATGGAGTACTGAGTATGTAAGGCATGAACAATAATATAATAAGACATATGGAGCATATCATGAGGGAAAAGGGTAACCTGCACATCTGAGTTCCTCTCAAGGCGGATACGATGCATGCTTAACTTTCCTTTCATAAAAAATTTCTCATATACGTACACATAAAATAGAATTGTTGCGGAACGTGCAGCCTAATCCAAAAGTATATCATTTTCCCGCGGAACGAACGGCCCGATCCTTCTATATATTATATACATAATAGTGCCGACGAACGAACGACCCGATCCATTTAACCATATATCCCGCGTCTGGGCATCCCGCGTGCGAGAAAATATCATAATATACCAACTGATCAGGTGGCCATGCGTCTATAATGCCTCACCTTCCCACATATCCCCCATATACATATATATATATATATATATATATATATTATACCATAAGCAACATGCATGAGAGACCAAAGAAAGCTATAACTCTATATATAGAGTGATATATACGTAATATATATATATATATCCGATTATGTTATGGAATAATCATCATCGCTATATCTCACCTTGAAGGAACAATTATCATAAGGTGAGATCAACAACAATGAATAAAATCAAGGAAGTCATGAAATAATCTCATAATGACATTAAAATCATAAGCTTTGTAATTTCTAGAATTAAAATCATCATCATCATGCTCATCATAGAAAAAAATCTCATCTTTAATATCATATTAAACTTTTAAGAATCATGAAATTCTAACTTTTGGAGGTAAGAAAGTTATGGAAATATATATGGAATCATAACATAGGAATCATGCCTTTTGAAAGAAAGGGACTAGCCTTAACATACCTTTTTTTTTTGTTACCTTTAACTTAAACTACTCAACGCTTGTCCTCCCAGGCTCGTAAATCTATATTGAAGAAAATTTATACTATTGTTAGACTCACCTTTATACGCTTGTCTTAATCCTTCAAATAAATCTTTCTAGAATCTGCCGAAATTTCAGCAGCATCTCCTCTATTTATATGCCTAGCCCAAAATCGTAATTCAGCAACCAACAACAACAACATCAATACCAACATCAATAACATCATTGGTAACATCAAAGTATTCCATAAATCACCTCACACGGTGTTTCTCCCATTTTTCCCGTCACAAATTAGCTACACCATTATTTAATGGTTTTAACTCCGTAAATAAGCGTTAAATAATACCAAAAGAGAAAGAATCATACCTTATTTCTTGTTAAGACAGCAATATCCTCAATATCAACGCTAAAATCCACCGCAAAACAATACTACAATCACAACCATGCGTTACCCGGACCTAAACCACTACTTCGCTACTTAAAAATTGCTCACTTTTGATTCCCTCACTTTCTCCCTTCTAATTTCTGGAATTTTCTAGGAAAATCGGATGAAAAAAGGGGGTTATTACCCTTTTTATAGGCGTAAAATTTGGGTCGGGTCACTGTAGCAGAATGTAGCAAGTCGGTACTATAGTAGCACTGTAGCAGGAGTTTCAGCTTTGTTAGCCGAACTTGTAACGTCCATAATTCTCTACTCCGATGTCCTATCGATGAGAGGTTTATTGTGTTGGAAACTAGACTCGACAAACTTCATTTTAGGCTTTTGAAACACGTTAAAACACTTCATATGCGAAAAGATATTCTTTCCTCAAGTTGGACTAAAATTTTCACACGAAACTTTGCCCATCCTTTCTCCAAAGTTGTACAACTCCATTTCTTCCACTCATTTCCTTATAAAACCTTCCGGTATACCTTATATACATCCTTCACTCATTAAATATACTTAATAATGCTTGCTTATATTCCAAAGTGGTTTTACTTAACCACAACTCAACGTAATTATGTTTCAATTTTGATAAGTGCTTCTTCAAAGATACGGGGTGTAACAATTCTTTTCGTCTTTCTTAACTCAAGTAAAAATCTGTAATAATATGAATCCGTAAAGTAATGCATAATGCTACATCGGCTTGTATAGCTACTTACAAGGCTAATGTACTGTATACATGACTCTGTCTACAAAAGTCTCTAACATAAGATATGATATCAAAACCTAAGTTGGGACAGGACCCCAACATATCTATAATGTGCATGACTCAGCTCATAAGGATATACTCCGACGCGGTATCACTCCGAACCGAATGGAGTCTACCAATCCAGATAATAGCCTAGAACATCCTATCATCAAACTCCCGAACAACTATCCTGCAAAGCAATATGGGGCTGTGTGGCATGAAACATAGCATCCCCAGGCAAAGGGATGTCAGTACGGGTAATGTACTGAGTATGTAAAGTATAATCAATAGCATAATGTAAGCATATGAAATAACATAGTATGGACGAGTTATGAAATGAAAGAGCTAGGTGTACCTCTAGCAAAGTTTGTTAAACTTACTTATCCTCTTTCTACTGGGAAATTTCCATTTTGTACATTTGAACACATAGTAGTATCATACCCGACCATAGAGGTTCGGTGTCTTACGTACCCAGCTACAATAAAGATTGGTGTTAGACGTACCTGGCCCTACTAAGGCTCAGTGATATCCGTACTTGGCCCTACCAAGGCTCAGTATTATCCGTACCTGGCCCTACTAAGGCTAAGTGTTATACGTACCCGATTGCAGTGGTGTGCGTGCAATAGATATCGTACCCGGCCGTATAGGCTCGGTGTCGCAACGTAGCAGTCATACATTTATAACATACATATGTATCCGAGAGAAACATTTCAACACCATCGGGGTGACACAAAGTCTATAAACTCCCGATTTCTATTATTAATCCCATCATCTTTATCGTCATCACTATTATCATTGTCATCATCACTATTAGCATCGTCATCATTATCATTATCACTATTAGGAGCTTTTGCCAAAGTATCTCAAGAATATTGTAAGTTATGAGCTTCTAGCGTCCCTAAGATTTGGACGTTTTGGATATCGTGGATATCTTGGATGGCATCTCTAAAATTGAACTTATCATCATAATCATTAGCATTATTATCACAGGAAACATTGTCAATAATATCAAGAAAATCTCGAGGATCATGAGCTTACAACCTTTATAAGAATAGGAATAGCGTGAATATCTCGTATAGACGCAAAATGAGGAAAAACATGCCTTTAGAAAGAAGGGTTAGCCTTACATACCTCTTTGTCTCCTTAACTCTATCGACTAAATTGTTCCCTTCGAAGCCGACGATTCTACATTCAAGAGAATTCGTGCTAAGATTAGATAATCGATAATATACTCAAGCTTAAGCTAGAGCTAATAAAACTTGGGCAGCATCTCCTTTGTTTATACGACTTCCTACAAATAATATAACAACTCCCAAACCTCAAATACAACATTCATGATACCATAGTCAATAGCGTCGACAAGTTCGACATTATTTAATTCTCAAATTTTCTTTTCAAGGTCATCCATAGCCATGGCCATAATATAATACCACATTCTTCCTCATAAAATGTTTCTCCAATATTCTTAATATCATTTATAACAAAATTATATTCATACTATCTCAAGAATTATGGTTCATGTCACACTGCTACTCAAGAACACCATTGTTTCACATCTGAGCTCCATATTCTACGTTCTTCCATAATCCGAGTCTCCCAACCATTCAATATTCTAAATAACATGAAATGATCATAAAACTTACCTTTGATTGTGTAGGAATGGGTTTTGGATGGAAATGCCTCACTTGGAGAAAGCCCCAACTTCAATTCCAAAGAGATTTCTGGCTACCATCAACCCTAGCTAGCATTCTTGCACTTGATTCTACTAGTTTTTGGTATTTGATCTTTGCTTTTCCTTGGATTCATGTAAATGAAGTGTGTGGAATGTTCTAGAGGTTTAGAGAGTGTCACACCCTTAATCCGATAGGGTGTGATGGGAACCCGACCCTTACCTAAGGCCGAGCGAACCCGCAGACTTTCGTAATACTCATACTGGGCCCGCAAAACATAACATAAGCACGTAACAAAAAAAAAAATTCGAAAACAAACATGCCTTTCATTTTTTTTTTCAAATCAAATAAAGCTAGCATCGTATGAAATCTGTAAACATATGAAGTTCGTAACATAATGCATAATAATACATCGGCTTACATAGCCGCTTACAAAACTGACATATCACATACACGACACTGTCTGCAAAGTCTCTACCAACATCTCAGATACCACACAAAAGCACTCAGACTCGGCGGATCTCGGAGGAAATGGAGCTCGCCAATCCCGCCGGAACACCTCCCGCTAACATCATCTACTCATCCGTGGGTACCGCGCGCATGAAACGCAGCCCCTGAAGAAAGGGGGTCAGTACGAAATATGTACTGAGTATGCAAAGCAGAAAGTACAGAAATCGAAGTCATAAATGAAGTACGAGTACAAAAAAGTAGTACAATAATCAGTACCCACAAGACTTACTTTTAAAACATAATTCGTGCATATCTATATCATATCCGAATCGTCATGGGACTTAGAAACATGAGTAAGTAATCATCGTATCATCATGTTATCATATATCATATCAGACTTCGTGTCACATCATACTTCGTGTCACATCATATTTCGAAATATGTATCATACTTCAGAATACACGTCATATAACATATACGTGTCCCGGCCCTCCAGCGAGGGACTCGGTGAACAAAATCATCATATCATCATCATATATATACATATAGCGTTTCTCGGCCCTATAGTGAGGGACTCGGTGTATAGCGTGTCCCGGCCCTCTAGCGAGGGACTCGGTGTATAGCGTGTCCCGGCCCTCTAGTGAGGGACTCGGTGGATAAAATCATGTCATCACCATATCATCATATACATAGCGTGTCCCGGCCCTCTATCGAGGGACTCGGTGTAAGAGGCAATAATCATACGCACAAGCAGAGTAGTGAGAAGCCACACACACATAATCATCATTACCAATTCAACAGAATAATCAAATCGAACCTTCATGTAAAGCTAACCATTAGTCGAACTCTCACTTAAAAGCCAAACAATAGTCAAATCAAGTTTCCTCCGAAGATCGCTCGGGAACATATCAAATAGAGCTTTAGAGATCATAGTTACGTATCAAAATCACATGCATAAAAATCCTCATTTTAGACTCAACGGATAAATAAGTAATCATACTCGGGGGTCGGAAGGATAGTCATATTAAATTCCTTCAAAAATAGGTCGTTAGAACCAACATAGAAAGTCGCGGGACCCACGGACGAGCGTCAACCCAATCCGGGCCCGCCTACGAAAATCATAGTTATCATATGTTATCGAATCATTATTACAAACTCAAAGGATAAGTAAACTGATCGTACTTGAAATCGGAATAATGGTCATATCATATCCTTTCAAAAATCGTCAGAAGTACATAAGGAAAGTCGCGGGGCCCACGGAGGGGTGTCGACTCAAGTCGGGCCCTCCCATGAAAATCATAGTCATTATACGTCATAGAATCATTTACGAGCATATCAAAGCCATCCGGTTATGTCTGTGAAAGTTACGGACGTTCGTAGTTTCGGAATCATTTGGGGACGAAACTCTTTTGAAAACAAAACTTTTCTGCAACTTTTGGAATTTAGTCATACAAAAGACATATAAACCATAGCTTGACCATATAAAGATGCCAACATCAAGAAGCATATAAGCATCGTAAACATGCTCGGATTCTACGAATAGAATTTCCCCCGAAGCTCATAATACATCATAACTTACTTGCGTCTAGGACATGCCAAAAGGAAAGAAGGATAAGCTTTACATACCTTGATTGCTTCCTAAGCTAACCCAAACTCAAGTCTCGGCTTCTCAAAATCTACAACACGTCATTAGACACCTCGGAATCGCATTTTAAGCTCACACTTTATTTACAAAAATTTGGGCAGCATTTCCCCTGTAAATTCAACACCCCGAGAATTCAACTTGGCCAAATATCCAACAACAATACCAACAACCACATCAACAATATCCATAGCAATTCCAAACACATTCTAACATTAATAGCTCCTTTCTACATAATTCGACAACATCCATGCATATTCAATTCAACTTCATATATTCAAACTAATATCAACGATCGCATATTCAAAACTAACCCAAGATCACTTAACAAAATTCAAGAACGCTTCGGACAATTCACAATACATTCAAATCAGCCCATCCACTATATAATGAAACCCGAAACCTCAAATTTCCATAAGAACAACAACAATACATTTCTTTCCGCCAAATTCACAACATACACAAATCATCCATAAGTCATGAAAAATAAGATTGAATCGTACCTTTTTCCACCTATTTCTCTCTCGGCCAAGCCTTGTCCATGGCATAAAATGGTTTTCTTGTTCCAACAACCACTCCACGTTAACGAGGGCCTTTCAATTAGTAAGAAAGCTAGGAGAACATAATTTTTGGGGATCAATTTTTCATGGCCATGTTCGACGACCCCTTCTAGCCGAACCTCCCCCTCTTTTTTTTCATATTTCTCCAAGCTTCTTGATCTTTCTTAAGTTAAAAGATGACTAGCTCTTGACTTGGTCATCCTTTGCCTATATATATATATATATATATATATATATATATATATATATACACCTTGCAATATAAGATGAACACATGTGCCATTCCATGGCTTGAAATTATTGGCCAACTTTAAGAGGGGCCCACGGCCACTTGGCCATTTTTGGCTACTTCATGAAATAATTAGTTTCCAAACTTTCACTTCTAGCCCTTTAATTTTCATGAAATGCCTAACTTTCCATAATTCACTTTTGACCCCAAATTTTCCTTATTCCAATTTTACCCTTAACACTCCATGCCAACAAAAAGATGAATATGCAACTTATGCACTTTTAACAAAATCGAAAAAATTTACAACCTTGTCCTTAACTTGTCGCAACCGACTTAGAATATTCCAACGTAAAAAGTACGGGGTATAACAGAGAGAAGTGGTGGAAATAAGAAATGATAAATAAGACTTGAAGTTCTCTTTTTATAAAAATTAAAACTGTCCGTCGGGAGTTATACGGACCATTATACGATCCGTATAATCTTATTGTGTCCGTATAATTGACCGTATAACTCCATCAGTGATGGACATTCACTGTAACAGCTATACGGACCATTATACGGACCGTATAAATGGTCGTATAATCCACTTTTTCTCCGAACTTGTTCTCGTCGCTTCGTTCGATCTCTAATCCTTATGGAACCTTCTTAACACTTGTTTAACACTTCATTAGCAATCTAAGGGGCATTATAACTTCTCCCCAAGACATTATTGAATCAACATTAACTCGGTACTTTGCAAACCCTTTTCGAAGACACAACTTAGGCTTGACATTCTTCAACGAATTCTCTTCTCTTGCCTCAAACATCTTTGGAATTTTAATTAGAACCGTTAAGTGCTACTTCTTACTCGTAGGAACATTATATACTTCTTACCCAGCGTTAGTCAATTTACTGTACAACAACATGAAATTTTCCAAGGTGTAACATTCTTCCCCTTTTAAAAAGATTCGTCCTCGAATGTTAAGTTCTCGGGAATCCTACAGAAATTTTGCCAGAGTTTCCCCTATAATACGGCGCTACCATCCTGTCACAATAGTCCAAAATAACACTGCCACTAAGGGCTACGATATCACAACACACCATATGGCCACACACGACCAAAAGCATTAAAAGTAAAGTATTGGATTGCATACCTGGGGCAACAATGTTTCATCTTGAACCTCTTTTGGGAGTCATCATTTTAATCCTCTGACACGCACTATCTATAACATTCCCTTTAAATTGTTGAAAATGAGTTTTCTTCTTAGTAATGACTCTTGGTTGCAATACTCCCCCGATACCTCAGAAATATCCTTTCAACAGATATAAGTGAGTCACTTTCCTGATATGATCCTCGTTGATACTCGGACTCATCAATCCTTTTTCTTGCTCAATAATATTATTAAGTTTCACATGTTTTGCAAATCTTTTCCACTTCCTTTCTTCCATATAACCATGATAATGGTATTGATTCACATCTGTAGAGTCTAGATAAATTCAATCTGTGGTGTTCTATCATAGGTGTCCGTTGTCGACTCATCAAAGGTCTCATAATTTTTGAGAATTTCATAACCCTCTGGTAGAATTGTTGGAATTTCGCTATAACCATAATGATACAAGAATGAAAGTTCCAAGGTGTAATGTTCTTCTGGCAAAACCCCCTTATTCAATGATCTTATTGAATTCATAAGCAATCTAATACACCCCAGGGCTACTGTAGGAAACATATAACATGTACTTATATCATGTTTAGAGTAATTATCCCATTTGTCCTTAATGATAATTCCAACTCAACATTTCGACTCAATTTACCATATATTTTCCCTCAACTGACCCCGGAGTATCACAACCACATCTTTGTTGCTTACCTCTTACTCTTTTTAAGTACCCAATTGGTTTCATTTTCGACATGTAAATACTTGCGGGTTACATAACCGTTCTTGTGTGATTTGTGTATGAATA
>NC_081342.1:27274569-27347660 GCF_029784015.1 Lycium ferocissimum
GGGATTCCCCAATGCATTTCGGGACAGGGAGGGAAATGGAATTGGTATGGGGTTTGACTCGGTCCAGGCCTCTTGGGGTCCGAGACCACGGCGCATTCGGGGATATTTTTTGGGTTTGGTTCCCCTTAGGCTCCCCTTAATCCCCAATCAAAGGGGCCCAAAAAAAATGGGGAAATCCGGGTCCGAACCGGGGCCCCGGGCCCGTTTGGCCCCGCATCCGGGTAATGACCCCGGGGCCATGGAAAGGTTGTTAAGGAACCCCCCGGGGGGTCCCCGGGGTGGTCCGGAGACCCCCCTTTGGAGAAAACCCGGGCCCCCTTTTTTCCGCGAAAAACCCGGACTGGCATTAGATTTCGGAGTCACATTCCGGACGTCGATTTTTTCGTCCCGAGTCAGTGTACACCTCATTTGTATGGCATGTGGCGCCGCATTCATACCATTACCGCACATCGCATTGCATTTTGACTTGTTTCCGAGATGCCGCGATGATTGATTGTGATGATCACGTTGTGATGATCGTATTGTGATGACTTTATCGTGGTGATTGGTTGACCGCATATACCTCCGTACTTATCCTATTTGGGTTTGGATGTTGTATAGGTGATGACGGATACTTGGTTGCGATTATATTGTCTCATGCTTAGTTGGTTTATTTTCTTATCTGCGTTATTTTATGAATTGTGTTAACTATGCTTAGTCGGTCTATGATGCTCACCAGCACTGTTGTTTGTACTGACCTGCACTTGCTGCATTCTTTTATGAATGGAGAGTACTAGGTTGGATCTACTTCTGTGACTCGTGGATGATCAACATTTCAGCTTCCTCTCGAGTTTCCAGGGTGAGCATGGCATCCGCTGACCTTGAAGACTCTCCTATTACTTATGTCTTACCTTCCATTCTGAGACATGATTTGATATTTCTTATGTATTATTACTCAGACTTTTAGTATTCGGATTTAGATACTCTTGTATGACTAGACCAGATACTGGGGTGGATTTCATTTACTTCCGCACTTATTTATATTGCATCATATTGTGAGACTTACATTATTTTACTTCCTTTGCTATCTTCTATTAATTGTAAATGTTGAGTTAAAGGTTCGGCTACCGAGGTGGGAAGGATAGGTGCCCGCACGGCTTAGTAAAATGGGCGTGACATAAATATACCATCATGATCCAAAAGTATAGTTAACAATATTTTCATTTGGAAAAAGAATGTGGTCGACATGGTTGTCCATAAGAGTGGGATAATCATAACAAAGATACAATGGAACATTGGTTTTTTACTTGGTCTCTTGTTAATGATTTTGTTGATTGCTTTTAGGAGAGAACCTATCTTAGATTTTGACGTAAATACGTGATATATTTGAGTAATATATACTTTTTGTAGTGCCCTACAACAGACTTATTTTCCAAGGACCCTTTCGTTTACATGTATACATTCATATGCGAGTCACATATATATACTAGAATACTATCAATATTCAAAAAAATAAAATTGACATCCGAGAGAGGCCTATGATATTTACACTATACGCCCTATGAATTAGGAGTGTCAATTAATTCAGTTTAACCGATTATTTTTGAAAATTTGCATAGTACAAATAATATAGTATTTGTTTTCTGTAAAATAAAAATGAATTTTCGCTATTCAGAAATTTGGATGATTCTCAATGTAAAATCAGGAAACTTAGCTAGTATGTGATATGAGTATTAACAACAAATAGAATGAATGAGTGGAACTAACACTTGAAGGACAACAATTCTTTAGATATTGTTGAGTTTTGATTTGATGATTAACAGACATTATTATTATATCGAGTTGATTGGTTGGTTACTAGCTGAAGGACCTAGTCCTACATGGGGTTCTTTTACTCCTGATAAATTATTCTAGTTAAATAGGAGCCACTTTCGTGTGTTATGATATTATTAGGTAATTTGTGATCTAAAAGTTGCCAAAATAAATGAGAATCTAGGAAAATATTGTTTCTTATAAGGGGTTCAATTGTGACAAGAAAGTTGAATTGTGCATTTGTGCTGAGAGCTTTAAGGTAAATTTATAAGTCGCAAAACTTTAATTTGTCATACTTCTTTTATTATCAAGGGTTACAAGGTATGATTTGATTCATGTTCATTCCCTAACCCTAACTACTAACGTTAATTTATATATTATATCATTTTTTTTTTTTTTTTTTTTTTTTTTTTTTTGCAGATTACACCTAGATTGAGAGATTTGCGAGAGCAAAAGGCAATCCTGATTGTTGAGAGATCAAACTGAAAAATCAAGTCTAAGATTAAAGTCCTTTCATTCAACTCTATAGTTGGTCTAGAATTAGTAGTAGGTGTTTTGAGTTATAACCTAATTTGCTTATTCAAGAAGCTTTTGTTAGGTAAAATGTACTCCTAGGATAGAGTTAGCTTGAAAGTGTTGCTATAGTCGAGTGATTGTAGGCATAGAAGTGAGTAGAATTAGTTACTTAGATTATAGAGTTGTAACCTGAAACTGCTCATTGCCTCAGTGACGTTTTTTATTAAATCCTACAAGAATGAATCATCGTTTTTACTCGGTTAAGCAATTAGTTTTTCTATATAAAAATCAATGTCTTATTTATCTTTTCATTTTGTTTACTAAAGAAGTTAGTTGAATCAGTACTAAGGACCAGTTCACACTTAACAATTTCTTACTCAAACCTAAACAAATTTTTAAGAAGTGGAAAATTTGCCAAGACACTATTCACACACTCGGTGTCTAAGTGGTGCACTAAAATAATAGTTGATAACATAGAAAGTTCTTCTAACACCTTGAGAAAGATCCAAAAATGAGTACATTAGTAGGAATTTGTGACAGACAATCCATCACACGTCCTCCATTGTTAATGATCATTGCTATATTGGCGGTGAAAGATTTTCTGACAGCAGAAGACTACGAGTTGTAGGATATAGTTGATGAAGACCCATTAGTTCCACCACGAAAAATAAACAACAACAAGAAGATGTTTATAAGGAAATAAATGATTTCACTACAACAGACTACAAAATTTTGGAGAAGAACACCAAGTCAAAAAAAAAATCATCATTTATAGAGTTGGTGCTAATGAATACAATAGGATATATACATGCTCCAGTGCCAAAAACTATCTAAGATGCTCTTTTAACAGCTTATGAGGGAAAGAATAAAGTGAAACCATTCAAAATTCTACCGCCTTATGAGAATCTATGGATTGTTTTCTACACAGGACCGTCCTAACCAATCCAAGACATGCAAACAAGGCTCACCATTATTATTAATGAACTAAATTTTCTTGGAAAAATCTTTTCATCTGAGGATCTGGTGAAAAAACTGCTAAGAATTCTACCACCTGTGTGGGAGAGCAAAATTAAAGCAATTTAGAAGGCTAACGAGTTGAATAAAGTTACTCTAGATGAGCCAATTAAAAATTTAATGAATTGAGCAAAATTTCTTATAGTAGTAGTGCATCCACCAAACTGTAAATAGAGAGACCTAGTTGTCTACCGCCTTCTCTCGGACAATGCAGTAGGTAAATAACACAAGATTTTACAGTGAAAAACTCCTTGCTCAAGGGATAAAAAATGGCGACCTACCACATAGGATTTTACTTTACTACACTGAGCAACTTTAGATTACAACCTCTTGCAATCTAGGAATTTAACTCCATAAATCCCTCACCCTTACAATAAACCTATTGTAAGCTACAACTCTTTACTACCCTTAGCCAAGAACACAACCACGTTTGACTAACTCTAGCCAAACCAACGAATACACTTGACTAACTCTAGCCAAGGGTACCACTCAATAGATTGAATAGGTAAACTATCTAATAACTACTGAGAATTTAAGCTACCTAAAATAGCTTCTTCAAAGAAGAGTAGGTTTAGAGTTTAAAGAATAAATGAACAAAGACTCACAACAACCTAAAGAACATAGACATAATTTTGTGTCCGGATCAAAGTTCTTCAATTTGTAAGTGACTTTGTTTTTTAGAAAGCACTTGAGAACTTCGTGGTGGCAAGGATTTGCACAAGATTGTTTAGGTTTTCACGTGATGCATAATATGTTGGAACAAACGTATATATATATATATATATATATATATATATATATATATATATATATATATATATATATATATATATATATATATATATATATATATATATATATATAACATGTGGGCGAGATCGAGACCACTCATCCCATGTTTGACATAGGCTACAAGATCCAACGTACAATTGGATAGCCTCATAGCCTTACAATAATTCTTTGATGGCCCATCGTATTTGATGAGACAGAGAGCAGATCGCCAACCAGATCTCTCTTTATTTCTCTAGCAGTTTGACAATCATAAAAAAGTAGATTGCATTTTGTCTTATCAATTTCTCCTTTTTTGATAATGACAAACTTTGAAACAATGTTCCCCTGAGAATCAAGTCCCACTTGTTCCCCTTGCAACATAGAACAGTTTTAAGCATAATATCATCTTAGCAACAGGATTCAAGCACAGACTGGAGAACCAGATCACTCATCAGTGGTAGTGCACAAACCAACCCCCTTAATTTTTCAGTCCTTCCCCCTTAATCATAGCTTCTTCCCTCTTTTGGCATCATCAAAAAGTAATTAAGGTACAGCCAGTAAGAAGTTCAACTATATTAACTCACAAAAACTGGGGAAACACATCATGAACAGAGCAGAGAAGAGTAGACTAGCAATAAAGCACAAAGACAAAGAGATTGCCTAATAAAGATTAGCAAGAACACACAAATAGTATTCAATTTAGTGTAGAAATATGATAGTTTAAACTACAATTTTGTCACAAGTCAGGGAAGACCCCAAAAAGATTTATTAACAACAAGATTTAAGAGAGGGGATGACAGGTTTGGAAGGACAAGGACTAGGAAAGATCACTCAGTCAGTTTAGTGCTTAAAGGAGCTTGTCAATTCTCTCATAGTTGGCGCTTTGATCCTTCATTATCTGATCTTTGAGCGCATCTATTGTGTCCCTCAATTGATCCCTTTCAGTTAGCATATTTTTGATTTCATCTTGTGAATCAGAGTTCCTCATTTGTTCAATCAATTGAGCTTTCAGAAGGGTGTTTTCTGCCCTGAGCTGTTGGATTTCTGCATTTGCGGCTTCTTGGGCTTCAATTAAGAGCGAGATGGTGGAAGGACTATCAAAACCTACTCCTTTAGGCACAAACTCGCAGTCTTCTAAGGTGGCCAGAGAGAACATGTGCTCCTTTGTCCCTATAGTGGCTTTTCCCGTTCTCACCTTAAAGTGCGCAAGTACCTTAGATAGAAAGAACCCATAAGGAAGACCAGACTTGCCTTGCATTGTGCTCGCCACCTTGATCATCCGCTCAAACATGATGGCTGGCAAGTTGATTAGTTCAAATGTTGTCAGAGCTTCCACAAGGACCAGGTCTGCCAGCGTCACAGTAGAGCATTCTTCAGTTCTTGGCAAGAGCACCTTGTTAACAAATTCAAAAACCAGTTGGTACTCAGGTTTGAGCTCTCTTTTGGAAAGACTTGCTTTGGTTGCAAACTTTACATTCTTAACTATCACATTCTTGAATCCGTTGGATCCCTTTCCTATTACAGCTTGTACCCCATTAGTTTTTACTCCCAAAATACTCGAAAGTGTTGACTCAGTCAATACAAAATCTTTTCCATTCACAGTTAGGGCCAGAGTACCATCATCAATCCTGTATAAGTTTTCATATAGCTCAATTACCTCAGCCTCATATACACTGGGTGCAGGTGGAGTAAAGAGATGCATCCAGTTTTAAAATTCCACCATTTTCTTCGATTTTTTTTCGTTACTGGTTCCTCAAGGAGGTTAGTATCAAAAACCCTTCCAAACAGGTCTCTTTCCTTTTTCGTACTTTCTCCCCCCCCCCCCCCCCCCCTCCCTGTATCAATGTCACTTCTTTGTCTCTTGGAGGGATCAGGTGTCTCATTGGTAGTCATCTTTCTCTTTTATTGTGGAGAAAACATTCCTCTCCTCTCATCTCTTTCTTGCTTTTATTTACAGATTTTTTACCTTGGTTGCTTTTAGTCATAGTGCTAAAATGACTTTCCCTTCCACTCTCTGTCATCTTTCTGGAGTAACTTCTCAGCAGTGGAGATTTCTCATTATCCTCAACTTCCTTATTACTCTGTCTGCCTGCAGTGGATGAATTGCTTGCTTAATCAGATTCATTTGTTTCACTTATTGATGACCCTGTTCTCACTTGTCTGGCTAGCATTTTCATTCTAGGAGGCTTCTAAACAATATGTTTTCTATCAGAGTACATTCTTCTTTCTTTTCCCTTCAATTTCTTTTTCTCATTCACCTTTTGCTCTGAGCTCCTGGAGGACTAATTTTGCATAGAGAATAGTAGGATGTCTCCGCCAAAGTCAGTATTCGAGAATAACTTTTCTTTTGAAGTACCTGGAAAGTGGGATTTTGGGTTAGATGCATTTACGTTTCGATCAGAGAAGGTTAGGTATTTTGAGAATGATAACTTGGAATCCAATTGCTCTGGTTTGAAAGAGTTTTGGTGATACTTAGCAAAATCTTGACACGAAAAGCGAATATAAAGTGGTTCAGACAAACTTGTGTAAGAAGGAGATGTAAAGAGGAAGACTAACAGTCTGAACGTATGAGAGAATAGAGAGAGAAACAAGAAGGGTGTTATAAAAGCTGATATGGCAATTTAGATTGGTACAGAAAATAAGAAGAGCTGAGTCACAGAGACCACGTCCCTGGATGGTGTTCTTAAAGCTATCAGGCAGTGACTCTGAAGTATACAGCATTGCTTATGCTTGAGTTATCTTGGTCCTGTCATGCATGTATACCTTTCTTACTATCGTAGCCATTCTTGTCAGATGCCTTTCAAGGATTTCAATTCTTCAAGCTGATGCTTTAGCAATTGAATTCATCAAGCCTAGGTGCTACCATTTCCTCCCTTTCTGTATGTTTGTCTCTCTAGTAATCTATATGAGCACATCATGCAAGGTCTAGGATTATCTCTTTGAAAAAAAAAAAAAAAAAAAAAAAGACCAGGTGTGCAGTTTCCTTTGTGGATTCTTTGGGTACTACTAGAAGACAGCTTATTAAAAAAAAAAAAAAACTCCTGTGAAGTCTTTTGAGAAGAGATTTCTTTAGCTAAGTTCATGAATCTTGAAGCTGTCACTGATCGTCAATCGCGTTGACTGCTTCCTCTCTCTCTCCCCAGCCTGTGAGTGACGTCACTGATTAGACTTGGGAACCCAAACCAGCTTGGGTCCCTTGTGGTTATGGAAAGGATGGATCAAACTCCTATTATCCCATACGGGCACCACAATTTTTTTCTTCTAAGGTCGTTTCTTTTCCGGACCCGCTCCCTCCATTCTTTTCTGAGGACCGACTCCTTCTAACCAACTCCCTGCTTGATGTAGTTCTCATTTCTGTGAAAAGCCTTACTTCTTGCCTTACAAGCCTCCTTGTAATAGCCTGCTTGTCCACAATGAGTGCACAACTAATTTTCTGTTGTGGAAACATATTTACCATGGGAGTTGTAGGGCATCTTCTCCTTCTCAAAACGAAGTCCTTCTCCACTCCTCCCTTATTCTTGTACATGAAGGTGATTGCGTCGGAGGACCAGGTCCATTTGAGAGCTTTGTCAAGATCGAACTCGACCCTTTTTAAATCTTCTTTAATTGCTCGTTCTACTCAATCTCAGTGGTGAGACACAGTTTTACTTTTTTCAGCTCATTTTCAAGCTCCAAGTGAGACTCACTTGTTTCACCTTTTCCGTTTGAGAGAAACTCCACACTTTCTTTTACTTGACTCTCTAATATGATGTTTCATTGGTTTGTCTCATAAATTTGTTCCTTTATTTCTCCAATGGACACACACAATTCATCCTTTTCTTGCTTTATCTCATCGATCACATGATTCAACTTACTTCTTTCAGCAATTAGATCATGATAGGCATCAATCAGCATACTTGATAATAATATCAGTTTATTCTGAGAGTAAGTTCTTAATTTTTTCTTAACCTCAAGAAAGTTTACCTTTTTGTCATCATCATCATTATCTGTATCTGATTCATCCATGAGTGCAAAGACTGAATCATACTTTGTTGCTTTATCTTCAATAGCCATCATTGATGTGATCCCTTGGTCCTCCTCACCTTGTGATTCACTAGGGGAATCTCCCTATGTGGCCAGTACTAGGGGAATCTCCCTATGTGGCTAGTGCTTGCTTCACCATTTCATTAGCAACTTCTTTTCTTCTTAATTTTCTATCGGGAACCTAGTTCCTCTGGCCAGTTCTGTCATAGTTTTCCTGCTTGTTTTGAAGACAATCTTTCATGAAATGACCAGGTTTCCCACACGTGTGACGATGCACAGTAGTCGTTTCCTTTGAAGTTTCTGCTAAAGCTTACTATCTTGGGAATTCCCCTATTTTTCCTAATCATCTTATGAAATCTGTGCGTGAGTTAGGCCATTTCAGATTCATCATCGCTCGAATCTCCTCTTGCAGCTTTGAGAACCAAATCCTTTTCTTTCTTCACTTCATTCTTTTCCACTTTCTTCCGAGTCATCTTCATCTCATAGGTCTTGAGATTTCCAATGAGTTTATTAATTGTCAGCTTGCTAAGATCTTTGGCTTCATAGATGGAATTTACCTCGCTGTCCTAAGAGCCTGGTAAAACACCAAGTAACTTCCTCACCAATTTGGTAGTTGTGATGACTTCTCCTAAAGAGTTGAGCTCATTGATTATGGAGGTAAACCTGGTGTGCATATCATGAATAGATTCACCTTCTTTCATTTTGAACAGCTCATACTCTGTGGTGAGCATGTCGATTTTGGAGTTCTTCACCTGCGTTGTCCCTTCGTGGGCAGTTTGGAGAGCTTCCCAGATCTCCTTAGCAGTTGTGCATGATGAGATTTGATTGTACTCATATGCTCCTATACCACATACGAGAATCGTCTTTGCTTTATAGTTCTTCTCCACAGCCTTCATGTCTGCCCCAGTGTATTCTTTCCTTATTTTTGGAGTGGTTGCCAAGACAGCTTCATCTTTGTTTAAAGGGGCATGAAGACCATCACAAATGACGTCCCACAACTGTAAGTCTTCAGCCATAATAAAGTCATGTATCCTAGCCTTCCATCACCCATAATATTTTTTGTTGAATCTGGGTGGTCTAGTGGATGATTGACCTTCTTCCAAGTTTGGTGGGGCTGCTATTTCACAGATTCTTTCTAGGTGTTAACCTTTGAGAAAGCACCCTTCTGATACCAATTGATAGTAGCAGTGCGTCCACCAAACAGTATATGGAGAGACCTGGTTGTCTACCAGTTCTCTCAGACAATGCAGTAGGTAAGTAACACAAGATTTTATCGTATAAAACTCCTTACTCAAAGGATTAAAAACCACGACCTACCACGTAGGATTTCACTTCACTACACTGAGCAAATTCATATTACAAACTCTTGCAATCTAGGAATTTAACTCACATAAATCCTTCACCCTTACAATACACCTATTGTAAGCTATAACTCTTTACTACACTTAGCCAAGCACACAATCACGTTTGACTAACTCTAGCCAAACCAACTAATACACTTGACTAACTCTAGCCAAAGGTACCACTCAATAGATTGAATAGGTAAACTATCTAATAACTACTTAGAATTTAAGCTACCTACAACAACTTTTTGAAAGAAGAGTGGGTTTACAGTTTAAAGAACAAATGAACAAAGACTCACAATAACCTAAAGAACATAGACATAATCTGTTGTCTGGATCAGGTCCTTCAGCTTGTAAGTGGCTTGGTTCTTGAGAGTACTTGAGAACTTGTGGCGGCAAGGATTTGCACAAGATTGTTTAGGTTTTCAAGTGATACGCAATATGTTGGAACAAGTTGTATATATATTGGGGAACATGTGGGTGAGATAGAGACCACTCATCCCATGTTTGACTTAAAGCATGGGTGGCAACACTGCTATACTGATTGTGCGCAAAATTTACATCAGCAGTTGTTGTTGACCGTACGACGTATTGCGAGAGAGCAGATTGCAAACCAGGTCTCTCTCTATTTCTCCAGCAGTTTGTCAATCATCAAAACGTAGAAGGCATTTTGTCTTATTAATATCTTTAGCCAAAAAGGAATCAAAGAAGGGCAAAAACTTAGTCCTGAAGGCTACTAATAATGATGACTTAGATATTGATAATTATTACATGAATCCCTTGACTAGAAAGTTCAAGAAAATTTATAAAAAGGGAAAAAAACCTTCCAAAGAAAGGCAACTTAAGCAAGCCTAAGGTGATTAACAAGTCTCAGTTTGATGAATATTTCTAATATGAAAAAATGGACATAATCAAAATACCGTCTAACGTAAAAAGCTGAATGGACAAAGCAAAGAGAAAATAAGAAGGAATAACACGGAGAATGAGTCTCAGAGCGTTCCAAGATCCAAAAACATCATATGAGAAAGCCTTGATCTGGCAATGTTAATAGCCTAAGAAGACCGTTTCAGTGAAAAATTTGAAGATTAAATCAATGAAGAGGACGACAATTAGTAAACCAAAAGTTGAAGAAGAATCTACTGAGGTAAATATTACTCCATTAAATTTAAAAAATTATTTCACGCATTTTTAAAGAAGAAACTGATCGTCTTGATGCTAATCTTGATTGATGAATTTCAAAGTTTAAATGCTCAAAAATAGAAAATGGTAATTGTTTTCGCAAGTTAGAAGTTTGACTATAAGTATTAAAATGAATAAGGTTGAACTTGAGAAAGCAAACAAAATCCGCAGAAATGAATTCTTGACTTGAAATCTGTTGAATTAACTCTAGAATTGAAAATTTAAAAACCAAAAGAAAGTTACATTCAAGGAAAAATGCATTGTTAGTGAGATTTAGATTACTCCTTAGGATGATCTAGAAAAGACAAAGGATGATCTATATAATCAATGTGAAAAGATCAAATGTCTTCAAGAGAATTTGAACAAAGAACTGGTTAGGTTTTATTTTCAATTGTTAGGTTCCAAATTGGATAGGAGAGATGATGTGAATATAGAACTGGTTAGACAGGGAGATGTGGTGCAGGATGTGTAGAGAAATGAACTTGAAATGCCAGTTACTGCAGAGGAGATCAAACAAGCACTGTGGGCAATCTGTGGGGACAAAGCACCTGGTCTTGATGGGTATAGTAGTCGATTTTGCTGGGATAGCTGGGAAGCGGTGGGTGCAGATGTGGCTGGTGCAGTGCAGGACTTCTTCAAGGCAGAGAGAATGATAAAAGCCTTGAACACAACTCTTATTACTGTGATACCTAAGGGGAAACATATGATAGGGGTGGGAGACTATAGACCTATTGCTTGTTGCAATACAGTCTATAACGTTATTTCTAAGGTCCTGTGCAATAGGTTGAGGAGGTCACAAAGCATCTATCATATCTGACAATCAAAGTGCATTCATAGAAGGAAGGACCATAGTTCAAAAAATTATTATTTTTTAGGACCTA
This sequence comes from Lycium ferocissimum, assembly GCF_029784015.1. Taxonomy (NCBI): domain Eukaryota; kingdom Viridiplantae; phylum Streptophyta; class Magnoliopsida; order Solanales; family Solanaceae; genus Lycium; species Lycium ferocissimum. Next base: position 27,286,088 of record NC_081342.1, read on the forward strand.
GTGAGGTTATATAAGAGGAAGAACACTACTAAGAGCTTCCTACTTGAGATTGATCTTAAGAAGGCTTATAACTCCATAAAATGGGAGTTTGTTCAGGAAATGTTAGAAACCTTGAACTTCCTAAATAAATTTGTTTACTGGGTAATGCAATGTGTGAGTATTACTCACTATAGCATTGCAATGAATGGTGGAGTTGTAGGTTGTATTTAAGGCAAGAGAGGACTAAGACAAGGGGACTCCATTTCCCCCTTGCTCTTTGTTATTTGCATGGAGTATCTGTCTAGAATACTTAAGAGGGTGGGTGAGATGCCTAACTTTGGATATCATACCAAATGTAGGAGCATGAAGTTGAACCATATGTGTTTTGCAGATAGCATGTTACTATTTTGTAAAGGTGACTATCAATCTGTGATGCTACTGCCAAGGGTCTTAAGACATTTTCCAATGCTTCTAGGCTACAAGCTAATGCTGAAAAATCAAACATATTTAGTGCTAATATGGACCAAAGGGTGCTGGAGGACATATGCAATGTGACAGGGTATCAAAAAGGGACGTTGCCATTTCGATACTTGGGTGTACCAGTATCTGCTAACAAGATCAATGCTATAGACTGTGAAGTGCTTATTGTTAAGATGGGGGCAAGAATCAGAACTTGGAGCTCTAGACATTTATCTTACATAGGCAGAGTTCAACTAATAAACTCTGTATTGCAGCAGTTACATGTATAATGGGCCTCTATATTCATTTTACCAAAAAAAAAAAAGTCATGAAGAAACTGGTGGCAATGTGTAGAAATTTTCTTTGGGATGGCAAGAAAGTCAGTAATAAAGTTCCTCTAGTAGCATGAGATTTAGTATGTAGACCTAGAAGGATGGGAGGACTAGGGTACTGGATAGTATGGTATGGTATGAGGCTGCAATACCCAAATATGTATGGAATGTGGCACAAAAGGCAGATAACCTTTGGGTGAAGTGGATTGATCATGTGTACCTGAAGGGACAAAACTAGTGGGACTATAATCCTCCTAAGGATTGTTGTTGGTATTAGAGGAAGATATGCAGCATAAAGAGCAAATAGCAAATATCAATAGGGATACGTAGGAAATTATTGGTTAAAGCCTGGGGGGAAGTATTCCATTAAAAGTGGATACACTTGGAGAAAGGGCAACATGACAATGTGGAAAGGGAGCAGATGGGTTTGGAGTAGAGTCAATGTCCCTAAGCACTGTTTTATTAGTTGGTTAGTAGCACATGGTAGGCTACTAACAAGGGATAGATTGTGATAATAGGGGTTGATCAATGAGGACAAATGTGTGCTATGTGATAATGCAAGTGAGAACTTACAGCATCTCTACTTTGAATGTGTCTTCTCTAGACAGTGTGTAGACCAAATGATGGAGTGGCTTGGTTTAAGAATCACAAACTAGCCAGTGTAGGGGCTATGAAGAATCTTTGAACAGAGCAAGGAAAGGGAGTAACAATAGGGAGCTCATCACTGCCACAATAGTGCGACTGATTTACAATATCTGGAGAGCAAGAAATGATGTTGTGCGGAATTGCAAGGTTCCTATACCATGAGTGCTTTGTGAAAGATTGAAGACTAGGTAGGAAATGGATAGATAGTTTGTTTGGTATTTCATAGTGTTAGGTAAATAGCTATAGTATACTGAGAAGGAGTGAGAAGGAGGGATGCCTCTGTTCTCTTAATTTTTGCATTGATGGAAGTATACTACATTGTAAATGTTGTTCTGGTGATTAATAATACTCTTTCCTTTCACCAAAAAAAAGATGTGAACAAAGCTAATTTTGGACTTTCTAGAATGTTCAAATGAAATAGGTCCTATGAGGCACTAAACTTGTGGTATGAACATCATAATAGAAATAAAAATAGATTTGGATATGCGAACCCTTGTCTAAATGAGATTTCAAGAGTAAAGATGTAGATATGGCTAAGAATAAGTGTGCACACGTTGTGGTAACACTAGAAAGTATAAAATGAATGCATAGACATAGCTAAGACATTTGAGAAAATAGGAAGTATGTGATGCTACGCTATACTAAACGACATATATTTTATCTTTTTACTCAACGAAAGGGATCAAATCTGGTATGAGTTTCTAAGTCTAACCTCTAATTTTTTTGCAGGCTAAAGTGAGAGAAAGCAACCAACTCCGGTATCTAAATAGTGGTTACTCAAGATATATGACTGGAAACAAGAAATTTTTTCTCTCATTGACAGCTTTCTAGGGAGGGAGCGTGACTTTCGGTAATAACATAAAAGGTGAAATTATTGGCATAGGCAAGATCAGTAACTCTCTTTCTCGTGTTATATATCATGTTTATTTGATGATGGTCTTAAACACAATTTGTCGAGTGATAAGTTGGTAAATTACCGACTTATTCATACCTTTTTTTTTTTTATTCACACTTTCTTAAGGGTGATTTAATATCCTAAACAAACTTATTTTGTTGGAGTTCAGGTAAAACAAAGTGAAGACCTGATTATATGATAAAAAGGAGAAAATTGAGGTAGATCGGAGTTGATATTGAAGATTGAAATTTGAATGAAGACAAGAGAAGAAACCGTAAGAGTTAGTGGACGCGAACTGTGTTTGTGGCCGCAAACGGCGCAAACTTGAAAAGAAAATTGTTGAGAATTCATGGCCACAAACTTGAATAAGACAAAATGGCTGAGATGAGTTGCTGCCTCACTCCATGGTTTTTTTAGTGGGCACAAATTGCTCCACGATTACAATAATCGAACCATACATTCGTGGACATGAACTATGTTCGTCGACACGAAATACCAAGGCGAGACATTTTTATTCAAAATTATGACGGAATATATATTGAAGTTTAGGCTTTTTTTTTCTCATTCTTTCGGCGTTTGTCCAAGTGTAGAAGGCTCTGTTTTAATATTTTGGAAAGAAACAAGTGGAAGATAGTAAGAGTTTGCAAGTTTTTTTATTTAATATAATTATATTTATTCCCTTTTTAATTTCTCGTTCTTTTTCTATTATTATGAGTAGCTAACTTAGATTCTAGGGTTTCAAACTAGCCCTAGTGTGTGATTCCTGGGTAACTAATTAAATGCTTGATTATGATTGAAATAATAGGTATTTAGCTAATTACATGCTTAATCTGTGAGTCAGTGGTTACAATTATAGATCATGCCCTAATTGCCTAAGTTTCTTGCTTGAGAAAGAAGAACTAAGGATCAAGAGATTGATGTTTCTTAATTAACGGTTTGGGCTAGAGATAGCAATTACCCAACTTTGGTCACCAATCAGTTGGCCTAATTTCGATTCATTCAACTTGAGGACGTGAAATAGAGTTAGATCACACAGTATTTAGAAATATTGAGTGGGTGTTTATGATATTCATGACCATAATTATACCAATTCCATATATCAAGCCTAATTTAGGTTATCCAATTGAAATTACACATAGGTAAGTGAATTAATCCTAGAACTTAATTCATATCCTTCAGCTAATCACCCTGTTTTCTACTTGCTTAGTTAATTGTTGCTTTCAATTCTTAGTTTAAATATACAAAACAACTTTCAATTCGAGTAATAGTTAAGTTAGTCGATTAATCATACACGATTACATCTTTCTTACGACTTCCAAAATTTTCTACATGATTTGACCCTTACCTCGTTACGTTCTATATTTGACCACGATAATGTGAACCATTATTAAGGTGTAGTTTGGGGGTTATCATTGAGTACCGGTGGAGTTTGTGGATGAGAGTTTGTTGTAGTGTTGACTTTCGAGAGGTGAGCTACCAATCTTGTTCGCAGTGATTAGGATATTTAGGAACCGTTTGGACATGATTTCATCTCATGATATGAAATCATGTTTAGGCATCTGATTTTGATTCTTAAGTTAGGTTTTTTTATAAACATAAAGCACAAGTTGTGAAAATCGTATAAAAAATTTCATTAGCTTATACAATCATACCAAGAATGAGTAAATGCAGTTAATAATAAAATTAATGCATTCTTATGCCTTTCTAAAAATCAACATCAATTGATCAAACTTTAGTTGATAAAGCGGAAAATTTAACATGAATAGTAATGTAACTTCTTTAATATAATCTCTCACGTAAGTGCAAACGATATATCTACCAACTTATGGTTGGTAAACATGATTGATAAATATATACCAATTTATGATCTTTTTTTCAAAAAATATAAATATATGGTCAAATTTTATATTTATATTTTTGAAATCATGATTTAATCTCAAATTATGCCTTTTTTGATGATTTGAGATTTCATAAGATGAAATCGCATATCCAAACACCTACTTACTTTTGTTACTTTTTATTTTCAAACTGACGTTGTACAACGTTTGATACAATTGTACTTATTTTCATTCTTAATTGTTCATCACTAGTATCACCCGGAGGAGTTATTCGATATGTTTCCATACTGCACTATTTTTGAAAAAGGAAAAAACCTTTCTGTAAAACTTTTTTCTTTAACTTCTCACTACATGCTTTCAATAGATTTATTTTGGACTACCAGAGGTCCTACAATCTCCATCTCCAGACCCACCAAATTCACAACACAGTTAGTCAATGAGCAACCGACAACTAACCTACCAAATATAACGAGTACCACCTCCCCCACTATCCTCTGCCAATAAACTCACATACTTAGACCATATCAAAGCAACACTCCACTCCCCTTCATCAAAACTCGTTTGTCCTCGTCATGCAACTGGAAATGTGAACTATCATGGGGAGGTTCACACCTATAGCTAAGTTAATAACCTAAAAGGATTGGTCTTTAAAAAAAAAAAATCAAAATGATCATCTTCAAGTTCAGAAATACCAATCGTTAGCCCCATCAAAGAAAAATCTTTCCTTATCATCTCCATTTAAAAACTCATCTAATTTTGACCTTCCTTCACGCATTAACAGAGTTTCTAACGGCATGCGAAGCTCTCAGCCTATGTGTCATGCCTCAAATTTACATGACTGGCCTCCAAAGCTCTACGTGGTCTGAGAGAATCCGTTCATACAAGAAAATTCATCTATATGCTTAATGAATACACGCAGAAGTCTTTTCAAAACAAAATGTCATCGTTTGAATAATTTTAAACCAAAGTATGAATACAATTTTTAAATCAACTACTTTATTTTTCAAAAAAGCACAAGGTAAAGAGTTTCATTCATGCATGTCATATGTCTAGTCATAGAAATACAATCCAAAAATAATAACTACGTACAATGTCTATGAAATCTCTATGACAGAATAAAATAATCAACCGAGACATGTCCCGATGACTCAAAAGAATAGCAATAATAATACTGCACGAATCCAAAGCCTCACCAAAAATATCAAAAGTAGACGTGGAGCATTTATATCAATTAACAATTTAGACGGTGAAATAGTACAATGATGTAAAACATATTTCAAAGTTTTTCCATGGTCTGAAGACGAGTTCTTGAATTATTTTTTGTTAACTAATTAAATTTTTTTTTATACACTTCCACTAGAAAGAAGACATAACAATATTGAGGGATGACTGACTTGGCTGTGAATACGTAACTTTAATATTTATCAATGTAAAGTACGAATAGAACTTCTTGTAGCATAATCTATTTTCTGAGAGATCTTGCTACTTCCATCAGTGCAAACACCGAATAATTATACGAATTTAATAATTTATACAGTTGAAACTTGTTTATATGAGTTTAATCTTAATCCAGCATGTATATTTGTATTTGAGCATGCTCCTAATTGTATAATAAGTTTCTCTTAGAAAATACGATACATAACTATAAAATAAGAAACATAATTATAGTTAGAACTGTATTAATCGATAGGTTTCAAGAAAACCCTTAAACCCCCGATCATTTTATGTGTGCTTTTGAAGCGTATATGATTAGGCCGCAGACAAAAAAATGAAATTAAAGCATTTTCTTAAACTCAATCATATGGTCTGCCCCTGAATCCCCACATAACTTTAATCTTAATGCAATTCCAATGACGACGTGATTTATTATTTGGATAAAATATGCACATAATGGGATTGGGCTCCTCTCCATTTCCCTTCTCTCCATTTTCCCCAAGTTCTATCTTGGATTAGAGACACATGGCATGGGTTAGAATTAATGGCTAAGATTTAATTGACTAAAATAAGGCCCTAACCATGATTACATAATTAATAACTTTTCCATAATTATATTAGAATAATTTTTTCTCTCTTCCTATTTTAATATTCCATCTTTTTTTATAATCATGACAAATCTTTAATGGTGGTATTTTAGGAATATAGGCATTTCTTTCGAAAATATCGATTGCAAATTGAATAATGGGGTGGGTCTATATTATGTAAATTAGTAAGCATCATAATTGAAAAAATGGAAAATATCACCAATTGAATATTGGGTCTATTAGGGGAAAAAATTAAGTGTCAAAAAATAATCGGATAAATCAGAAAAGATATTTTATTGGGTAGGAAAATTAAATAGAAAGAGAGAGAAAATTATTCTAATATAATTATGGATAAGTTATTAATTATGTAATCATGGTTAGGGCCTTGTTTTAGTCAATTAAATCTTAATTAATTTTATCTTAGTGTGTCTGTCAGAGATAGAACTTGGGGAAAATGGAGAGAAGGGAAATGGAGAGGAGCCCAATCCCACATAATGAGTGTTAGTTTAATGTCCCCATACTCCCAATACTTTTAGATTTCACTTAGTGGGGACTATGACTGGTCCTCATCAGGCTGTGATGGGATGGGATCGTTGATTTGTCACTCTCAAATTGAGTTAGACATTAAAGGGCCAAAAGCCTAGTGGCCAATTCCTATTAATACAATTCTATCTAAACTATTTAGTATGATGTGAGAATATAGTACAAGTTGCCGCTAGTGTATTTCAACATCTCACACCCACCCACTCCCTACTAAAGAGGACTGAGGGCATCAAAATCAGATATTAAGTTACGTTTGTAAAGATCCAACAAATTCTTCTACGGACATACAATTTGATAGACGTTCTCGCGAAGAGAATAAGAAGCTAGCTGTTCATTCTTTCCCTTTCTTTTCTCCGCTTTGTTAGTCTTTAACCCTAATGCTGGTCAGACGACGACGGGCACCTTCTCGTTGGATGACTAAAGAAAAAATGAGAATCAAAAGAGAAGGAGAAAACAAAAAGAAGAAATTCAGGTTTGACATGTATCTTGTGAGGTTACTTCCCTTTCCAGAACTGCTTTTTGTATGGTATAAAGCAAAGTCCAATGTACATAAAAGCCATACATCCAAAATTTGTGCCCATTAAGAGTTGGCCCGCTCCAGCCTCCAATAATTTCACAACATAGTACATCGTCCACACACACAGAAAATTAAATACTTAAAAAATATCTACACATTCCTTCAATTATAAATTTGTTTTTATTTTTTATTATTTTTAAATTAGATCTTTATTTTTATACATAAAAAATCTGAAAATAACATACAATTTTTTTTTATAGGATCGTTTTCTTCTGTTCAAATTAAAGGTCCAATTAATCCATTTGCATGAATGGAGAACCAGTTGACATTTATGTGAGGGTACCCCAAGTGGCTCTACTCCAAATGCTTTGACCTTTAATTGGCCAAAAGTAATGGCATGCCTAGAGCTTGTAAGAAATCTATTCTTTTTGCTTGCATTTTAATTGTTATTTGCATATCCAATATGTATGACACTCCTTTTTATTTTCGTTATACAACGTAACTTTCACTAGTTTTTAAGAATTCTAAATACTTACTAACTTTAAGTTTTGATACATATTTTCTGTTTATTCTGATCTTTCAGCTATAAGTACGTAGTATCTTTCCTTAACTACTTATGCAATATACACATTAAAGTTATGTCATAAATTAAGTTTGTGACTAATGAGGCGGTGTCACATGAAATGGACGAAGACAGTACAAAAATCACTCTCCTAACCTCTTTCCCTACCCCAACAGACCTCCTCGGCCACCTCATATATTTGAAGGCAAAGGTAATTTGATATTGTTAATTAATTGAAACGTTTCATAATTTAAACAGAAGTAAGGAAAAGTCAGATATGTGAATTTGTCCTTACCTGAAAACTTAAGGAAGAAAAGTAATTCACTTTATTAGAGCTCTTATCCTTTAAAAACCCATGTACTAAAGAGCAACACTTGGAGTGATCCTGAGGATAAGATTGACATGATATTGATAGCTCTGCTCTGATTGTTAATAAAACAAAAATATTCGTCTCACTTAGAAACTGAAAACTTTTGATAGGGAAAGAGCCTTTTCCCAACTTAGTGAACCTAGCTAATTACTCGAAGCGAATTTAAGTTAATCGGGCCAGTAAATTGGCATGCTAAATTGAGTTCTTATTAGTATTATTGTTATTACTCTTCTATTATCTCATTCTTCGATTCTCTCATTTTATGTTGTTTTCTTTGCTTTGGTTATCTTATTATTTGTGGTTGTTACTGTTTTCTTCTCCATTATTCTCAGCGTGGCTTTTTCATTTCCATACTTGATTTGTCTATGTTTTTTCTGAGTCGAGGGTCTATCGATAACAATCCCTCTGTCGTCACAAGGCAGCGGTTAGGTTGTGTACACATCACCCTTCCCATACCGTACTTTTAGAATTAAAATGGGTATGTTGTTGGGCCCATAAATTTAGGATGGTGAATGAAAAAAAGGAAAAAGAAAGGAGATCAAGAATTTATTAATAGCAAGGTATCAAGAAGAGACTTTAGGTTGGTCCAAGGGTATGGGTATATATATAGCTCCATAAGCTTTAGGGTAATGTCATAATCACCTTTAAGAGAGAGGACATATACCCTATCCTTTGATGAATTGCTGGCATAATTTCCCTTTGAGTCTAGTGGACTACATTGGCCAATCATATTCATAAATAGAATAAAGCACCAATACTCAGTTGAAAGCAACTAATAATAATAAGAGAATTGTACCAGCACTCCCCATCAAATAATTACACACACTGCATAAGTATTTGGATTAGCTTGTTAGAGTCTTTCTTTTTTCTATTTCTTTTTGTTTTCTGGTGCCGTTAGACCAATCTATAGAAAACTCAGTGGATTCCATTCCAATGAAAATACGGATCTTTTTTGCCCTTTTTATCTTCTTTGCTTCTTGAAGAGGACAGCTGAAAATACTTGCCCAAACATTACTCAGTTTGTTTTCCACATTTGACACGCCGTAGCCTAAAAATAAAAACATTATTCTTTGTTCTTTTTAACACAACTGGCCAGGTAACAACCGAGGTAGTGTAACTTTTGACTGAAGTCAGTCATTATTTAAACCAATTCATCAAAATAATATGTTTTTTTTTTTAAATTTACAGAACTAGAATAAACGTATTTCGCAGTAACGTATTAGACATTATTTTATTCAAAAAACCTAACGGTAAAAAAAGTTAGTGGTTGACGGTGTTAAAGGATAATACGTACTTGTGAGTAATGTTGTACCCTTAATACATAACTGAGAGTAACGAAGACAACTTTTTTACGAAATCTGACAATGATTGATTATAAAGTTATAGCAGGAGTTGACTTTTTAAACGTATTACTTGATAACGTTTACGGATGATCCGTGGTGAGTTTAATATTTTGGTTTCAGAAGAATGAGATAGATCACTTTCATCCATTAAACTTATGACAGTGCGGGCTAAAAGTTATAAAAAAGATAAATACGTAATATTTCATTTTATCTGTATTAATTTAATTAGATACGAATTTTTTTTAAAAAAAAAACTTGTAAATTTTGTGGTTTTAATAAATATATTATAATATTTCTTACATAACTTTAAACCTGCTATGTTATATGTCGGAATAAAAAAATAGTTTTAAATATAAAAACGAATTTTAAAAGCGATTTTTTAATAAAATACGTAAATTGAATTGGAGTGAATCTCTTAAGACCAATTTTTAATGTTCCTAAGTACATATTAGATGTGTTTCATTGCTTATACATGACATATCAATTGTCATCATTATTTTAAAGTGAATTACAATTCAATGATAAAATATGCATTGCTAATGTACATGTTTTCTGTGACGCATATAAGTGAGATATCACACTTACAAAACCAATAAAGATTGTCATGCAAAAATTGAGTTTTTTGTCTACATCTATAATCGATTGGATAAATATTATATTCTTAAATATCTATAGTTAAGAATAAATTAATAGTAAATTTTTTTCTCAAGTGTATAAACTTTCCAAATAAAGGAACACTCTCGAACACCATATACATAATATGTTCTAAACATAGGCGGAGCCATGATTTAAAAGTTAAGCATTATGAACTCATCATCAAATGCACAGCTCGTTTTACTAATTGGTTTGCAAGTAAAATCATTATAATAAAAGTGATGTATCTGATTCTTTCGAAACCAAATGATGAAACTCACTCACTAGATAAGCGGCAGAAACGTTCTTATCGATTCTTACATCTGGCAAGTAAATGGCTGTGGGTTTGAACTTTAAAATCAATCAATGTCAGATTTGCTACAAAATTTGTTCGTGCCTGAATTCTTAGAGTTACTACCGATTCGTATTAAGGATAAAACGTTACTCACAAGTACGTATTATCCTTTATCACCGTCAAGTACTAAATTTTTTTTGCCGTTACATTTTTTGAATAAAATAATGCCTAATACGTTACTGCGGAATACGCTTATTCTAGTTCTGTAATTTTTTAAAAAAAATATATTATTTTGATAAATTCATTTAAATAAGAGATTACTTCGGCCAAAAATTCTGATATTTGTATACTTATATTATATAGTCAAACCAAGTTTTATTGAATTGCATGCATAGTTTATTTTCACTGTTGTTGCGACATTTTGTATTACCTCATACATTTTGCTGCCTAAACTAGTTAAATATCATTGATAATTAATTGCAACTTCTGACAATTACTTTTTATATATATATATATATATATATATATATATATATATATATATATATATATTTACATACACGAATTCAACAATCTAACCATATAGAGATGAAATACTTACTACACATGCTACTTCTTTGTGATAGTATAGGACCATGTATAGGTGGGCTCGCCTGCAGAACCCACTAACGAAAGCTTAACGTACCCAAGTCTTAAGTGGCATTTTACTATCCCTTTGTCCCATTTTATGTGAAGGAAATAATTTTGGAAAAAAGGATTTTATTCGCCAGTGCATAAAAAAATAAAATATTCCATCTTTTCATTTCTTTCATCAACTTGAAACCAGCACGAAAACACAATTTATTATGGACCTTCCATAAGTGGAGACAGGGAGTTTATTTAAATATCCTATCGTAACCCAACTGAAAAAAAAAATAAAAAATATTGTCGAGAAAGTATATATGTGGTCGACATTGGTGTCCATAAGAGGGGTTCATCATAACAAAAATACAATGGAACATTGGTTGTGTTCACTTGGTTTCTTGCTAATAATTTTGTTGTATGCTTTAAGAGAAGCCATAAATGATTTTGTTCCTCATTCTGAAACTTACTGCCATACAGTAGGCTTATTTTCTTTCAATTCTTTCATTTACTTATATACACTCATATGACGATCACATATTTATATGCTAAAACGCTATATTTTGAATGTTGCACACACTTAGGTGTGTTCGGTACGGACCTCATTTGGTAAAAAAAAAATTGAATTTTTTTCTTTAGGAAAACAAGTTCCTAAAGATTTTCTTAATAAAAGTAGGGAAAACAAGTCCCACAAGTAGCATTTCACCAACCACCTCCAACCCACTCCCCAACCACACCTGCCCCACCAACCCCACACAAGAAAAGACTATTATTTTATTTATTTTATTGACTCAATTACTCTAATTGACCTTTCATACCATGTCATGCCATATAAATTTTAGTAAAATACTTTATATCTTTCCGTCCGTTTCAATTTATGTGAATCCATTTGACTGGGCACGACATTTAAGAAAGAGTGAAGATTTTTGAAACTTGTGATTCAAAATAAGTCTTGAATATTTATGTGGCTGTAAATCATTTAATAAAGTGAATTTGTTTCCAAATTAGGAAAGAGATTCATTTTGACACGGATTAAAAAGGAAATAGATTCACATAAATTGAAACAGAGGGAGTACTTCTTACTTTTCCTACTACTAATATTTATAATTTTAAGAAAAAAGAAGAAGAAAAAAGGTGAGTCCAGCTTCTTTTCTTTAATTTTCATCTTTTCTTCTTCTTCCCTTTATTCCTGTCTGCTTTATAGACAAAGGAAACTTCAAAGAGATGGAAAATCAGACCCACAAAAATGGAATTCTTCTTTTTCTTTGTTCTCTTTTCCTAACGGGAAACTATCAAATCTCATAATTAGGAACACAAAAAGGGTCCAACATACAGTGCTGTACAATTTAATAAACTTCAAGCACAAGCACATACTAGTGGAGTTTGAATTTGAAATCCAAGTGTAATATCCTACATTCCCCCTCTAGGGGCATTTTAGTGATAAGTTCTATAGGAACTGGACTATCCTATTTGGTCAAACACCTAGCGACAAACTCCTATGTTCCTTTCATTACGATATTACTAACAAGCCTACAGAGCACACTTGAACAATGCTCCATTTGAAATCCTTCTCATTATTTGATTGAACAGGCCCAGAGATGTCAATTTATGTTATCTTGGAGGCTGGTGCTAGAATTTTATTGCATTCTTTATGTAGCATTAGTTGATAAATAATGAACTTTGCACTTCTACGTAGAGTAAAAACTCGAAACTGATAGAGCACACACTCGATTCAATTACATTTGACTTGAATTTTCACCTAAAATTCCAATAAGTATATAAAGTCCAAACAAGGAGGATTGAGACTGACAACTGCAAGAGAGGAGAGAAAGTAAGCAAATTGGACGAACAGTAAAACAGCACGAACTTCATATATCCCTTTCTAATAAATCCAGAAACAAATATAGAACATTATTCAGGTTTGTCTATTTTTTGAGAAACAATTCCTCAAGCATCTAGCCAACAAGTTGAGGTAATCTCTATGACAAAGTATCTGTATTTTGTCAAAGTTAATACAAGGAGCTCCCACCACTAAATCATGGACCAAAGGATTAAACTACACTATGATTTGGCTAGTAGAATAGACATACCCTGTTGCTGTTCGACTGATACTTTCAGGTTCTGTATGTTCTTGAGAACAAATTTCCAAATAGAAATAGAAGACAACTACCACAATTTAACCCATGCAACCTTGAAAATTAGAACTGATCATTACTGTTGCAGCATTTTTTGGAGATTGCATAAGGCAGAAATATTCATGAACTGAAGCAACGTAATAGAGAGGGTAGACAACTCTGGTGAAATAAGTTGAAGTTTACAGTAATATGCTTCTTAGACAGGTGCTGAAAACAGGCTGATATATAGTTAAAATGACAATTAGAACTAGCACACCAAACAGACAAAATTAGTTTAAATACTAACACAAAGTATGATCAACCGACAGAGTGAGCATCTGAGAATCCGAAGCTCTTTTTCAGTGATTCTACTTACTAATGATGAGATTGCACACCTTGCCAAGCCCAAACAATTTCCTCAAGAGCTGGTTTGATAGCTTGTGTTAACATGTTTTGGTACTCAATCGCATCACCACATGACCTTCTCAGCTCAACCAAGTAATAAGATTCAGTAATTTCAAATATTTGCACATCAATGCACAGAGTTCCATATCTGCTCCCATTTAATCCCTCTAATCTCAAAAATCCACCTTCTTTCTTCGCTATTTCTAGGTTCAGATTCCTGCCAACTTCCTCAAGCTTCGATATGATGACTGGGGCAGGCTTCACTGATGTGAATTGCAGTTCCTCCTTTTGATCATTTCTTATGAATAAACCAGACAAGTCAAACCCGCTTGAAAGAGAGATGATATCAAATGCATTAATGTTTGCAGGTTTTGCCAACTCTAGCTTGCTGTCGGATCCAGAGGAGGAGGTACTATTGTCCAAATTTGAACTGGAAACAGCATCGCCATCTCCAATAACATTTTGGTTCACTACTTGTTTGGTTCTCACATGTCTGGAATCAGATCCTTTCTTAAACCAGGAGCTTTCCTTGATTTTAGTTATCGAAATCCTTGTATGAGGGTTTGGGTCGAGGATCCTAGAGAGAAGTTTACGCACTTCCAGTGGGAACCAATTAGGGCATTTGTACTCCGCCCTGCTTATCTTCCTATACATATTCATAAGATTTGAGTCTTGGAATGGAAGATAACCAGCCAAAAGGACAAACAAGATCACCCCACAAGACCAGATGTCAGCTTTGGCACCATCATATCCTTTTCTACCAATCACCTCAGGAGCAACATATGCTGGTGTACCGCACGTTGTGTGGAGTAACCCATCTTGCCGCTTAGACTCAGCCAATGCACTCAATCCAAAGTCTGACACCTTTAGGTTTCCATTCTCATCCAGCAGGAGATTTTCTGGTTTAAGATCACGGTGATAAACATCTCGGCTGTGGCAAAATTCAACGGCACTGATCAGTTGCTGAAAGAACTTTCTAGCAACATCTTCCTTGAGCCTCCCCTTTGCCAGTTTTTTGAAAAGCTCGCCGCCTTTGGCATGTTCGATCACAAAGTAAATCTTAGTCTTAGTTGCCATGACCTCGTATAGCTGCACAACATGTGGATGTTTGACCAGTGCCATAACAGATATCTCTCGCTTGGTCTGTTCTATCAGTCCAGCCTTCTGAACCTTCTCTTTATCAATTACCTTGATGGCTACACTCTGTGCGCTTTTCAGATTCCTTCCATAATAAACCTTACCAAAGTTTCCTTGACCTAATAATCTCCCCAATTCATATTTTTGCATCAATATATTTCCTTTCTTCTCCATTTTCAACCAACAACCCTACTTTATACTATAAACAACTCTCCTGCTAATACGATAATTCTCTTTTTATGGGCAGGAGGCCTTGTTTCAGTGTTCAACCGTCTGCAACAAGGCCATGCTTCAGCACGACAGGATTCTTAAGCACTGTTTCTTCATTGTGCATCTGGCACGAGAACTTAAATGTTCTATGAGATGCAAATTTGAAATCATCATATAGAAAACAGAATAACCCCAATGCAGATGGAAAATCAGAGGCGTGTAAGAGCCAAGAGCTGTTGCACAACCACATCTTTCTGCATCCCAAATATATTGCTTTCAGTGATATGTCGCAGAGCTCTGAAAATCACGAGGTAAGAAAAAGAGCCTCAGAACTCAGAACACATCAAACAAAAACAACAACATACCCAGTGTAATCCTAAAAAGTGGGGTTTGGGGAAGGTAGAGCGTACGCAGACCTTACCCCTACCTTGGAGGTAGAGAGGTTGTTTCTGATAGACCCTCAGCCTCGAGGAAAACAGTTCAAAGCAGTTCGGAAAAGGAAATAATGGGAATGAAGAGCCATGGCAAAATACGATAGAAAGCGTGACAAAGAATTCTGAACAGTAACTACAACAAAATAGCACGATAATGAAGTATAAGAAGCAATAGATAGGAACAAAAATTGAAAGACAAGAAACTAAGGGGTAATGCTACGACTACTAGCATGTAGAAAACATCAATACGAGGTTAATAATTATTAACTTAAACGCTAAAGGGAAAAGTGGAGATAGATAAGAAAATGATGTTCAAATTACAAGTAGCTGTACATTATAAAGTTAGTAAAATCATGAGGAAGAGCCAGTAGCAAAAGAAAACGATATCCATTACAGAAAGAAAAAGAAAAAAAAGATGATACCAAGATCTCAAGATCACATTTCAACTATGGCAACAACCATTATACCACCAATGCATCTTAAACAGTCATTACAGATAAATGTTACTTCCATGTAAATGACAACAAATTTCAAACCAAAGAGGTATCATGTTCTATTACAAGTCCACAATACAACTCACCAAGATGAATTATTTATCTGGTTTTATCATCTGTTTCTCAATCAAAAACTAGATTCTTTTTAAATCTTGAAAGGAAAGAATAAAAAGAAAAACCAATTCAATCCCCCTTCTTTACCAGAAAGGGGTTTTTCTTTAAACAAAATATGAAAGAAAAACAAATATGCAGAAACATGATATATTAAATAAGCTGATGCGGATATAACAAAAGGCTTCTCAGATCAAATCAAGAATTGACATAAGCACATTCAAACAAACATGAACAAATGATAACGCTAAATACTTGTAAATTTACCTAACTTACCTAAGACACAACATTTATTATAAATGTACAAAACCCATTGAACTCTATACCAATCATCAGAAAATGCAATGAATAATTAACAGGGAAATAAACTTTTTGGATCCAAATTACCTACAAATAAAAGAAAGAAAAAGAACCTTAAAATGAATTAAAGGAAGATCCGAGGTTGAGAGAAAAATACAAGCTTTGTTCATAAATGTGTAACTTCGTGAATTTGTATTTGTAGGAAATGAACAAGTCTGTGACTTAATTATAATTTGTACTAATGTTTATTTGTTATGTTAATAGTAAATTAATAATTGTCTGCAAAGTGAAAAGTAGGTAAGCTCCTGCAATCGGCCAAAATATAGCAATTGTAGTTTGACACGTTATGGAAAGAGACAAAATTTTCTAAATATTATAAGCCATCCTTTGGTTACATGAATTATGTATACAATAAATAATAATATAAAAGTTGTCGTGTGATTAATAATAATGTAGGATTGTTATATGGAATAAGAATACATGGATTTATGTAGAAAATACCTAATATAAGGATATCTTAATCTTTAATTACTCTTAATCACATTGTGACAAACCTTATATTCATATTTAATATCATATCTCATATAGAATAAATGTTCCTGAAAATTCTTGCTCTCATTGGAGCATTTGTATCTATATGCATCAAGATCCCGAATCATGGAAATCACAAATTGCCGTGTAATTTTGTGATACAGTGTTTGGTTTTCAATATTAAATTTCACATAACTTATACGAATTTTAATACGAAAAGAAGAAGTTATATTACTTACAGAGGATTATATTATAATTATGTACCATGTATATCAAAACTAAATACATTACCCAAGCAATACAAAATTATACGAAAATTAAAGTTTTTTATATATTAAACACCAAACCCTTAGATCGGAGGCATCTATTTAAGTTTATTGCTTAGGCGCTTAGGAGGGAAAAGAATATTGCATACAAATAAATGTACTTTTTGTGCAAAAGTACATTGAACAGCTTATTTGGGAAGATGAGAGAGCTTTAAAATGATTATTTTGAGTCATGCTTTTCTTTTTATCTGAAAGCTTCAAAATGATTATTCTAACCGGGTATGTTGTTGTTGTTGTACTCTTTCCTTTTCTTTTTTTTTTTTAAACTTCATATCGCATCAACAACAATATATCCAGTATAGTTTCACAAATGGGATCTGGGGAAGATATGATGTACGCAGATCTTATCTCTACACCTTTGTGGGCAGAGAGACTGTTTCTAAAAGACCCTCGGCTCAAAAGGAAAGAAAATTAAAAGAAAATAAAAGAAAAGGAAAATAAAGAAAAAGGAATTCGACGCAAATACAAAGAAATATGAAAGCAAAATAAGCGCAATAGATAGTGATGCACATTGAAAAGAGTCCGGAACAAAAATGCCTTCAAAAAAATTGTTTGAACCAAAATACCCCAACAAAAAAAATGTTACAAAAGTACCTTTAGCGCAGTAAAATACTGCGCTAAAGCACTTAACCGTAACGGTACCGTTAAGTGCTTTAGCGCAGTATTTTACTGCGCTATAGTAGTTGTCTTCTCTCACCTATAACGCAGTATTTTACTGCGCTATAGATTGTTGCGTCTTATCTATAGCGCATTATTTTACTGCGCTATAGTAGTCCGCCATTTTCAACTTACATTTTCACTCCTTTTTACGTAGTTTAGCCGTATATTAATCATGCTTTGAGACTTCAGAACTTCAATAGTTTATATAGAACCCTACTTATATTTGTACAATTAATAAGATAGGCTCAATACATAAAGAATACGCAATACTTTGGATTGTCGTTTTTAGTGGTTGAAAAGTGCTCGAAGTCCTTTTTGTTTGAAGACTTGTAGTCATTAGCTTTACGTTATTTATCTTTTAGGGTTTCGTCTTATTTTTAAATTAATGCTTGACTTTATTTCGAACGTGTCACTTTTTTTTTTTTTTTTTTTTATCAATTGAGGATGTGAAACTATAAACAATAATAAAAACTAAGATAATATGTATAAATATGCAAAAAATATATAATATTTACGATAAATTGTATAACACTAATGTATATACACTATCGAGGATGGGTCCCACATGTAGTATGCCGGAGACTATCCCTAGGCCTAAGGCTCATGCCATCCCCACCGCCCTCGCCATCGTCTCCATTGTCCTTCTTCCTCTTAATAACCGGGCGCTCCAAGTCATGATCATCTCCTCTTCCCCGGCCCGTGCGCCCTTGACTAGAACGTGCTTCTTCTTGGGATGCGTTCCCGCCGGCACGCTCGAACCTCGGGGCCGAGCTTGGTCCGGAAACTCGACCTCTTCCTCGTCGGGAGTCGCCACCTCGGTGCGCCAAAGGATGAACCCGAAAAGTATATAATAATTAGTACCATTTCTTATTTATATTGAATACATTAACGTTATTTATTTAATCAAACCTGTGTGTCAACGGGCGCCTGAGTAGGCTCCTGAGATGGGTCTGTAGGCTCCTCAGATGGGTGTGGTGGTGAATATGAGGTAGTCTCCTGGACGAGATGTTGTTCGAAGTCCAAGTAAAGGTTATAAAAATTAAATAAATATTTACCTTATATTGAATAAAAGTAGTTTTAAGTAAAAAACTTACATGCGCCTCAGTAGTCTCGAGAAGACACCTCTGCGCTCGGCAGTCGACGAGAATGCTCGAATGGGTCGCTCCCTGTGGACCCACTGGCGCCGAATCTTAAAATATCAAAATAACGAAATAATAAGTAACATACATATTTAAAATAAGTACTTTAAATAATCAAATATATATATATATATATTAAATATTGACCTTATGTTGAATAAAAGAAATTTTAATAAAAAGCTTGTCTGTGGCTCAGTGGTCATATGGGAAGACACCGCTGGCTCGACAGACCCATGAGAAAACGCCGAGTGGGTGGCTCGGTGGACCATTTGCGCCGAATCCTAAAAAATATAAAATATTACTAAATAATGAGTAACATATAGATATTTAAATAAATATTTAAATGAACAAATAAGCATTTTAAATACTAACCGGGATCAAAAACTCATCGAAGTCAAGAATCGGGTCCCTCTAAATTCCTCACGGGCCGCTCATCAGCTAATGAAGCGCGTAACGCCGCCCAATCAACGTTATCACGCTCCTCCATGTATGCATTCTGGCTCGGCTGTGATGACGACCCGGGTATCTCAGCAAGCAAGAGCGCCGCGTAAACGTAGGTGAGTCCCCGGTGTGAGTGCCACCGCCCGGAACGGGCGCGGATGGACTAGACCGTGAACGCCCTCTCGGAATGGGATCGGCCTCATCCGCCTCATCTACCGATGGTGTCCTCCACCACCGGTGTCCTCCGGCAGCAAAGACCGCGGCCTCTACGCGCATGGCGTCCCCCGGCAGCACGGCGTCCTCTGCCAGTACGGCCGCCTCCTCTGGGAGCACCCGATCCTCCTCCTGGCGCTGCCTAATAGTCAGCCTCCGGAACAGGCTCCTCCCTGCGCCTAATCTCGCCTGCCTGCCGGATACCATCCTCCGATATCCGTACCATCTCCGTCGCAAGCCCCGCAAGCCCAGGGTAAGGCATATGCTCTAACCTCAACATGCGTAAACGCTGTACGGCCACCAGCTGCATTTGTGTTCAACAGAAAAAAAAATTATTTTTTAAAACGTAACATTCAATGCGATTAAATAAATCAAAATACGATAAACTTACCAATGCCTCGTACTACCCGGCGAGTGCTGAGTATCCTACATCCCTAGGAGGACGCAAAGCTGGGTTGCCGATCAATCGGCGTGTGATCTGATGATACCGCGCATGTAATGCTCGTTCAACGGGAGTCAAATGGCCGACCACGCCTAAAGTGCCCAACCTGTTCTCCCAACCCGGAGCCGAACATCCATGAAAGCCGAAAATCATCATCAACGGCAGCCGATCATCCCGCCGGTAGTGTCGGAGCTCATGACGGACATCGGGGGTATACTCGTGTATGCCCAAACCGTCGTAAGACACGCTCGGGCATGTGCTCATCTACGATGTCTGTGTGTATCAATGGACACCGCGACCTCCAAACCCCCGACACTCGCCCTACGGAAGGCCGGCAAACCATCTAATATAGCAGCGTACGGCGTCCTATATATAAATAGCCGCATAACATATACATACACATCGTTGATCACCAAGTCGAAAAGACGTTTAATTAAATTATTAATGTAAATTTAAATTGTTTTACCGCATCGTCCGTCATGTGATCAAGTCGGTCCGGAATGGTAGAATCGTGGCGCGTATCCACATCCCGATCAAAACCCGCCGTCCACCTCCTCGCATAAGGCATGTCAATGTCGAGGTGATGCCTAGGTACGGCCGAAAAGGCAAGCATCCTCTCCCATGCCCATAATCGTACAAATATATTAGAAAATGCGATTTTTAAGTCGTCATTTCAAGAGTTTTGTCTACATTAAAGGAAGGCACACTTAAAATATTACCTGGAGAACAGCAAAAAATCCACACACATCTGTGACAACACCAATAGACGCTCGGCACAGGCATCTGTAAAGATATGCCAAAATAGCCCCCCCCCAGCTGTAGTCTCCCAGGCGGTCCAGATGCTCCAAGAAAATCAAATAACGCAAGCTGACAAAGGCACCCGATGAATTCGGGAACAAGATGCCCCCGAATATAATAAGCAGGTACAAACGGGCATGACGATCAACAGCGTCCTGCGGGGTGCCGTCATCAACCGGATCAAGACCCTCCAAATAAGTGCAGAGTGCACTAATCCGAACCCGACTCTGTCCTGAAATCTGGCCCTGGGCAACAGGCACGAAGTGGGTGAGCCTAGTCAACTCTGTCGCCCACGTCTGACCAGGAGGAGGCTCGTACCGAGTGTATAATGGCTCTCCATCTACCCGCAATCCAAAGAGGACCTCCACATCCTGAAGTGTAATCGTGGCCTCACCAGTGCGAAGATGGAAGGTATGTGTCTCTGGCCTCCACCGCTCAACCATGGCCGTGATGAGCGCCCAATCATGCTGTACCCGACCAACGGACACGCAACGGTAGATGCCGCCCCGAAACAATATCTCCAAGACGCGAGGGTGTGGGGGGTGCTCGCGTAAAAGAGTCCAAGCTCTCTGCAGCCTACGGGGGCGGAGCCTAGTAGATATCCCTATAGTACCGACCCATAATAAGTCTGACCTATGATTGTCTTGTAAAGACAATACTGATCTATCAGAGGGTCCCGGGGTGAACAGAGGGCCCCGCGTGAGCATCGGGCCCCGGGGAGCATCGGCCCGGGGGAACATTCGGATCCATGAAAGAGTCAGTCGTACAAAACTAAATTAGTCATTATTCTTGAAATGAAAGATAAATTATATTAACTAATTAATAATTTGTAGGGAATATGTGAATTATGTAGTATTATATCTTGTGAATAATTAACATGGGATATGCGTAAATTTAATATGTGATAGTAAGGACACATATGTGATGGCAAAGACTTTTAAGTTAATTACTTTTGAATTATGTGATGGCAAAGACTTGTTAAGTTAATTAGTTTGAGAATCGAAATTCAAAGAGTAAGTAATATTTGTTTAGAACTCTATTTTGAATATGTGATATATTTTTAGTTGACCAAATAGCCAACACGGCTACGATAAAATTAGACTAAAAGAGTATATTCGTTAAAAACCACATATTTTTCTACAAACTTTACATTTTTATCGTTAACTTATGTATTTATGAAAAGAAGAACTTTAACTATTTTTTTTTAGATAATATTTTTTTATTTAACATATATGTATTCACGCTTTTAAAATTATATAGATAACAATTCATAATCATTTACAACTTACCTGGATGGTTGTTACCTATTGTATTATATTATGTTGTTAATTTAAATACAATGTTTGTTTTGATTGTTACTTTAATATTATTTTTATGTAACGACGAAAGGTCCTATTTTATGTAACCACTGATTTGGTCTTATACAATATGACACAATACGAAAAATGTCAAAACAATACATAACAATCATCCAATCAAAGTGTTAACAACATAATAATTCATTACTAATCAATTTCTTTTAATTCATAAACAATATTTAACAACTAATAAATTCATAATCAATATTTAACAAAATAATAATTCATTAACAATTCATAAATAATTAACAAATTAATAACTCATAAACATATAACAAATTAACAATTCATAAACATTTAACAAATTAACAATTCATAAACATTTAACAAATATTGAATTAAAAAAAAAAAAAAAAAAAACGGAACAGTGGCAAAAGCCACTGCCCAGTCCGAAAAAGAACAAAAAAAAATGATTTTTTTTTTGAAACATAGCAACGATTAAATGTTAAGCATGCTTAGAATATAATGTATATAACAAAATAATAACAAAAGTTCATAGTAGAAAACCTTAATCGAAGATTTTTTGTAGAGTTATTTTGATCGAGTTCTACGCCGCTTTTCCCCAAAATTTGAACTTAGAATCTTGCTCCTCGACTTGAATATACCGAGAATCTAAACTTTCCGGACGAAATTTAATAGAAAATGACGTTTTTGGATGTGGGACCACCTCATTTTTTTTCGTCAATGGCGGTTTCTATTTTTTTGTTAAACCCACTGGAGGGACCAGTGGTGGAACCCGATGGGTTTATGTTGAAGGATATAGCGCAGTATTTTACTGCGCTATAGGTGAGAGAATAATTGTTATAGCGCAGTAAAATACTGCGTTATAGGTGAGACAAGACAACTACTATAGGGCAGTAAAATACTGTGCTAAAGCACTTAACGGTACCGTTACGGTTAAGTGCTTTAGCGCAGTATTTTACTGCGCTAAAGGTACTTTTGTAACGTTGTTTTTTGTTGGGGTATTTTGGTTCAAAAAAATTTTTTTGAAGGCATTTTTGTTCCGGACCCCATTGAAAAATAGACAATGATGCGATTACAAAATAATACTACTACTAAGAATACATGTAGAGGGATCTAGCCCCTACCTTTCCTACCTCCAGTGTGATATCACTCGACTACCTACTACTGATCGACCCTAATCCCTGACCTACACACTTTACTATTTAGGGTCATGTCTCAGTAACGTAAACTCCATATCACATTGGAGTAGTAATTCTTTTTCGCCATGGTACTGGCCGTACTGCACCAAAGGCGACAAAAAAGAAAAGGGAAAAGGGTCAGATATACCACTCTACTTTAGTTTAATAGTTAAATATACCCCTTCCGTTAGTCAAAGTAGATAAATATACCCCTTCCGTTAGTCAAAGTAGATAAATGTACCCCTTCCGTTTAGAAAGTACACAAATATACCCCTCAGTTGATAGAATCCCCAATTCCACCATTAATTACCCGATTTAACTTTAAAAAACCCATGCCGACCCGCCCCGACCCTTCAAATTAAATTCTTTCCACCCAAATATACCCACCACCACTACAACCGACCCAACACAACCACCACCACCACTTCCACCACCACCGCCACCCATGTACATAGATCATTCAACCACGCATGCCTTTCCAACATCAGGAAATATTTATTAAAAATATAGTATTATCATGAACAATAAAACACAACATGGACAAAGACATTATCAAAAAAATGATCAACAGAAGGGATGAAACTGTGGGCGAAAATTGGAATTTACATGGACAATTGAGGATAGTACAAAATTGCCAGCCCTTGCATTAATTTTTTAATCAGATATTATGGAATTTTTTTTATTCAGAGATGAATTCATAAACATGGTAATGGAAAATTTCCAGAACAAGGAACAAAAGGACGAATTCATGTCTAACAGGAAAAGAAGTTCATGCACTTATCACTTATCAGCAAAATGACGAATTTTATCACAGACAAATCTAGCAAATTGAATCTTTCCACTATGCATCTGAAAGATAACATGACAAGTCTAAGAGGATTATAAATACTACACTAGATTGAAGAGCAACATAAGCTGCCATTTAGTACATCAGGGATCCAAAGGAAGAAAAAGGACGAAATATGATCAACAAAATGGGGGAGTACTAAACAGTGGTGGCGATGGTGGTGGTGGTTGTGTTGGGTCGGTTGTAGTGGCGGTGGGTATATTTGGATGAAAAGAATTTAATTTGCGGGTCGGGACAAGTCGGGCATGAGTTTTTTAAAGTTAAATCGGGTAATTAATGGTGGAAGTGGGAATTCTATCAACTGAGGGGTATATTTGTGTACTTTCTTAACTGAAGGGGTATATTTATCTATTTTGATTAACGGAGGGTATATTTAACTATTATACTAAACTAGAGGGGTATATTTGACCCTTTTCCCAAAAGAAAATGAAGAACATTTGTATAAAGACAAGTCCAACTGATAGTTGAATCAAAATTAAGATGTTAGTGATTGAAAAAATAATTTTTCCTAATGCGATACAATATAAGCCATGATTTTGAAATTCTTTTAGTATAATAACCTAGAATTTGTTTGATGGAAGCTGCATTATATACCACACATAATGGTGAAATTCTATAGAACCATCAGCTATCTTTTCCTTGTCCTAAATTCAAATAGTTACCTCTAAGGTTTTCCATTATCATTGAGGCAATGTCTTCACAAGTAGATGAAAAATTTAGGCTTATTATTTTTCAGAAACTATATTTTTACGTTTAAACCAGTGAGTCTTGAACTACTTCATCCATCTATATGCTGCTTAGGAAATTCTCGAGGCAAGTACGAATTGGGCATCAATTAATTTAGTAGTCACCACGTATATTACTTACAGACATTTAATATAAGTAAACCAGTGGGTCTTGAATTTTAGATGCAACGGATTTTTTTTTTTTTTTTTCATAGTCTACCTTGCAGCACTTACATGTAGTCTAGTAGAATTATAATCCAGAGTTGTTCTTTTTTTTTTTTTTTTTTGGGTGGAAAAATTGTGATTCAGAGTTTCAGTTCCTACAATTTTTCAAAAAAGAGAAAGCAACGAAAGTATCTTGGTTAGTTTATGTAATCTTATGGCCAATTTACCTGCTCAAATAAAAATGAATGAATAAATAATACAAAAACAACAACCACTAAGGTTAATATCTTATACGGCATCCTTAGAAATGAGTGCGTTGTAATAATAATAAACAAGAAAGGAGCCACTAAATGAAAGTTGTTAAACATGAGTAACGAAATAAGTACAAATAATTTGCTTTGCTCCACTGTATTATCTTAGGAAATTTGGTAAGAGGGGCCATTTTGTGTTCACCATTTGGCCCCAAATGAATGAATATTTCAAAAAAAGAAATAAAAACAATTACAAAAGAGGTAGCAGACTTAAATAAAAGGTTGGGTCTGGTATTGGTCACAACTCGTTGACAGATTGTTCATCTTCACACTTTGTCTTTCCATTATTTGATTAAATGAACTTATGGTCACCAAAACTAGCAAAATATTTTATCTACCAAGAAGCTTAAACACCTCACGGCTCCATTATTTAAATAAGAAGAATATTCTAATAACCATTGGCCAATACTTGGCTTACTCGTTTAATAAAAGACAACACAACAGCCACTTATGATATTTAACTTTTCATCCCATCCTTAAGATATTAGAGCTGGAAAGCAAATCAGTGAATAGCAGAAAAGAAAGGTTAAAAAAGCAGCAACAATTAAAAGATAAAGAAATCAGATTTCCCCATTGTAAAGCATAAGTGTTAGGTTGCACGACCTACTTTCTATTCTAAGTAATACCAGATTTTCGATTTTGAGATAGATGACGTTACTCTACCTGTTCCAACCTAGCGTTTGCGGAATATTAAAGAATAGTTAAGTAAGGACACAACAATTTTACATCGAAACCACCCGGCTTACAAGGGTGAAAAAACCTACACCTCTGTAGGATTTTTCCTAAACTCCGCTACAATTGTGAGCCTGTACAAATTCAAGTTACAAACTCTGTAACCTAGGAACTAACCTCTAATTCCTATCTCACTAATCTCCCTATACTAGTAAGCACCCTTCAAGTTATCCCAACTTGAAGTTGAATTTGACTAACTGTTTATACGTTTGATTTATGCTTCTATGAAAGCGGATAAAGGTACAACTTGATAAACAACCTAACACACAAATCTAGACTCAAGAACTATAAAACATAAACTTTGCAGAACAACGTCTTCAATCTTCTTCGTAGTATCAGGTGACACTTCTAGAATCAGAACACTCAATATTGCATTGGTGGTATTCACTCAATATCTTGATTTCTTTATTTATGAATGTGAAAATCTTCTTCTTGGTTAGACTTGGATATATATAGCATTGAGTAAGCAGCAAGTCGGCAAAACCCAAACCCTTCGTGAATAGGCCCATTAGTTGTAATGGGGTTTGAGTTGACTTAGGATTCTTGCCTTTCCATGCAGCTTCATTGTCCTTGTAGGTTTCTGAAGCGTATAGATAATTAACGCAAGAAATCCCGTAACTTGTCTGACAAGTCCTTACCTCAGAATCTTTAATTTCAGAAATCCAACTCACAATAGGATTCTGAGTTGGAACATGTTCATAGACCAAGTTCAAGCCCCTGGTTCATTCACTTCGTCTCACATCTGCTCCAACCCCGATCTCTAGCAATGATAGGTGCTTTATATGGGCATGAGTATGTCTTCAATTTGTGTTGAAATTGGTCTTTAATGTCTATCCAAATTAGACACAAATCAACTTCAAGAAATAAGGAAATCTTCCTTAAAAAACTCTTCCGAGTCAAACTTGGCTTCCTTGATTCATGCGGCTTCCTTTCCAAGCATATAACTTCAATTAATCCTTTCCTTGTACGAACTAGAAACTTCAACTACCAAATAATTAATTCTTAATATAATATCACGAATTGATTAATCGCAATAATTTTGCACCGCTTCCAAAGTTCATACTCGAACCCTTCCTCTACCATTAATACCCACATGAACCAAGTTCTTCAAACCTGTTTGTCAATCATCAAAACACATATTTATCGTAACTCAACAATAAGGTAGGTGAAGTTTAAGGATCACTACTTTCAATTGTTGAACCAACCAACTTCTTTCAATGTTTAAACTCAGTTGCTAAACAATAAATGCGTAAACTTAACTTCAGTCTCAAGTAGCGTAAGTAGACTTCATTTCAACAAAAATGCTTTTGAAGTATCTTCTTTCTCTGTTAAGATAAGGTTTAATACATAAAGACAAATGAAATATGAGCAGAAAAAAATAGATATGCTCGTGTTAATTGGGAACAAGTTAAGATTGGTAACCATTTAATGGGATTCTAATACCTAAGTCCTTTAGCAATCTCAAAGAAACGACCAACATTTTCTTCAGGTGCGCCTACTTTGATGCCATGTCTGAGGTTCAAAATATGTTTCCCTTTACAAGCTTTCTTGACAGTATCATTTATTTGATTGGTAATAAATCCCTTTGAGCCAAAAAGGACAACAGGATCCACATTACCTTGTACAGCCACATTAGGACCGAGTCGTTTCCTTCCATCAGCCATATCAACTAACCAATCCAAGCTTACTACATCTACACCTGTCAAGGGTAGTCTCTCAAGCAAGCCACCAGATCCACTTGCGTAAAGAATCAATGGGAGATCAGGATGAGTTAGTTTCACTGAATCCACTATCTCTTTTGAATAAGGCAGACTCCTCAAATTCGACTGGACTTAGCTCACGTGGCCCATGAATCAAAGATCTGAACTGCTTGAGCTTCATTTTCAGCTTGGTAGCAGATATATTTAGCCATTGAGGTTGCAAACTTTTGAAGAAGTGCATGAAGGACCTAAAGTAGCAATAACAAATAAAACATTGTCACATCAATCGATAGATAATAAGCTACTGCAAAAGTGCTCTGTCTTTAACAATAATACATGATTCGCCTCAACTAAACAATTTTGGTCCTATAAATAGATGTTCACTGGTCATGTTTTCAGTGATACTTTCCTATGAGGATAATATGTCATCGGAGAAATTTAGGTTTTAACATATATCATCAGTAAAAAGAGGAATGTACTATTTTCACCTTAATACCACTTTCAAATAGCTGAGCTTAAATTATGAAACGTGAAGAACAAGGCTGGTCAGTGTTGCAACAGCCTCTCTATCTTTGAGTTCTTCGAGGGGATGAGGGCAGATTGACTTAAGAGTTCTATGAACATGCTAAATGTTAGCAGTCCTTGGTCTCCCAATAGTTTACAGCAGTAGTTATTTACAACAGTAGTTATTTGCAGTAATTATTTCTTTGTAGTAGTTATCTGCAATTTCTTTTGTAGTAGTTATTTGCAGTTTATTATTCTAGTAAATGTTAGGAAAACATGTCCTAGTTTTTAGAGGTAGTTGTCTTATCAGTATTGT
This sequence comes from Lycium ferocissimum, assembly GCF_029784015.1. NCBI lineage: Eukaryota > Viridiplantae > Streptophyta > Magnoliopsida > Solanales > Solanaceae > Lycium > Lycium ferocissimum. The sequence continues at coordinate 27,314,696 of NC_081342.1, forward strand.
GTTTAAACTCTATGTTTGTTCCATGAAAATTAAGCAGAAATTATTACAGTTTTTGGGTACTTTAACTCAAGACATTGCAGGTTCTCTATTAACGAACCAGCACCATAGGTTGGAAAAAGAAAACCTCTTCTCTAATTCTCTCTACATCAACTCTAATTTTGCCTTGCACCATCCCATAACTAGATCGGTATCAGGGGACCGTAACAACTTGGTATCAGAGACGGGAGTTATGGAGATCAAATTCAACATCAACTGTCACAATTGGTGAACATGTTCCTAGAAGAATGTGCAACCAATTTAGCCATGAAGCCGTAAATGCTCATTTGGATGCACTCATAAAGGATTTAGAAAATTCGAAGGCCGATTCTGAATCAACTAAAAATACTAGTCAGAATTGAGGATGGAAGGGTAAAGCAGTGGCTGCAGGTTCGGATCAGAAACTAGTGGAAGTTCCTTCATTCCTAAATATACAAAGTTGGATTTTCCATGATTTTGTGGCCACGAGGACAGTTTGGGAGGGCTGAACAGCTACGAGCATTTCTTTCGATATCAGCAAACACCAGAATAAGAAAAAATTGGACTTGCTTCTTTTCATTTGGAAGGAATTGCACAACTCTGGTTTCTTGAACTAGAGATATGCCTCAATGCTCTTGGGATAGTTTAAACGTCAATGCAACCTTCGTTTCGGACCACTAATTAGAAGTCAAAAGTTGGGAGAATTGGCTAAGTTACGCCAAATTGGATCTGTGGCAGATTACTAAGAAAAGTTTGAGCAATTGGTTTCGCGGGCTGGTACCCTTACACAAGCGCATAAAACTAAACTTTACATTAGTGGTCTTGCTGATTACATATCAATTGAGGTAGAGTTGCATAATCCTCGTATTTGGCTATGACGATGAGTATTTCCCGGCTTTATGACGCAAGGAACAACCCCTTTGTTTGCAATTGTTAGATGCATGTAGATCAAAGACAACGGATTTCTCACCTCAATAACCTGCCAGATTTGTGAAGAAATTGGCTAGATCTGAGATGAAAGACAGCTTAAGGGACTCGGTTTCAACTGTGATGAAATATTCACTGAGGGCCATCAGTGCAAGAAATTATCTTTGGATTGATTTCATTGACAATGAGGAAGAATTTGCTAAAAAAGAGGGAAATACTAGTACTTTCTACACTTAACGCTTGAGGACAAGCGCGATTTGAAGGGGGGGGGGGGGGAGTAATGTTAGCAGTCGTTGGTCTCCCAATAGTTTCCAGTAGTAGTTATTTGCAGTATTTATTTCTTTGTAGTAGTTATCTGCAGTTTCTTTTGCAGTAGTTATTTGCAGTTTCTTATTCCAGTTAATGTTAGGAATACATGTCCTAATTTCTAGGGGTAGTTATCTTATCAGTATTGTATTTAAACTCTATGTTTATTCCATGAAAGTTAAGCAGAAAATTATTCCAATTTTTGAATACTTTTACTCAAGAGATTGCAGGCTCTCTCGTAACGAACCAGTACCATAGGTCAAAAAAAAGAAAACCTCTTCTCATAATTCTCTCTACACTCCCATAACTAGATCCATATCAGGGGACAGTAACACTAAACCAATTTTCAAGAGCAAAACTCCAAATTAACCCTAAGCTGATTGGCATTTAGAAATATGCATTCCGGCCCTCAGATTCGGAAAGATGGGCAGCGCTTTAATGGTAATGATCTAGATGTTTAGTTCTCATTAGTTCCAAATGGGGGAAAAAAAAAAAAAAAAAAGACGAGGCGAATGGCAATCATGAAACTTCTTTTCACCTTCTTAAACTTATTCTGCGAGAGGTGATAGGTAAAGTAAAGGGACATGATCTCAGCTTATCCTTAAACCTGCTCTTATCCCACATGAATCAGCCTTCCTTTAATTCCATTTCTCTCTCAGTTTCCCTCTTTCTTTTGTCCCTCGCTTTACATTCTCTGTGAACATCAAATAACCAACCCTTTGTTTTCTGATAACATCAAATAGGAACCTGAAGTACTTCACATTTGCCCCAACATTTCACGGGTTAGACCTTTTCTTTTTTTTTTGTTTTTCCCTTTGGGTGTCCAAAATTCTCACATTTAGGAATCAAATACAAATTCTATAGAAAATGCCTTTATCTATATATATAATAGCTAGGTTCAAGTCTAGAATAGTAAGATTTAAAACACTAACAAGTTCAACAAGATTACAATCGACTCGGGTCCTCGTAAAAGAAGAGAAAAAGAGTATGAACGACACTGATAATCAGAACTGAGGAGAACGAATGTCAGCTTTCTAAGCCATAATTAGATGAGGTTAAAATTACATAAAGGAAAAAAGCACAAGCAATTTAGCTCTGATATTAGAAACAAATAAACGCAAAACTAGATTCTGGTGTTAATTGACAAACAACAAAACTCCCGCTCACCAGAAAACACAATCCAAAGAAAGCATGGAAGGAGATCAAAAAATCAAGTAGCATGCGGCATGCCTACTAATGAAAAAATACTGGCATTTTTGGTACTTGAAAAGAATTCTAAATTTTTATAGTTTTGTCCATAGAAAATACCGTGGGCTTTAAAATATCAGATCCTTAAGATCTATACGCACATTAATAGTTTTGCCCCAGTCAATATAGATGAGATGCTTTTTCTAATTAGTATGCACTTTACGGTTTAGGATACAGTTTACACAAGAAATTGTTTAGAAAATCAAATTACTCAAGCGGCCTCCAAATATCTACTGCCTCCTTTTCCTTTACAACAACTGATCAGCATCGACAAATCAAGGACTCAAAAATCCCTAATTAAAGTTGCTCTAGCAGCAATTGACAAAAGGAAAGTTAAGTTTAAATCTCTCAATAATCTGAATGGATGGGGAAGTTCGATACGATTTTAGGATACAAACATAGTATGATCCAATAACAAGCTATAGTTACAAGTCTTTGTGGAGTGCAGGCTTCAAAAATTAAGAACTACGTGTTCACAATGCAGACACATTGATTTAGTGAAAATTAGTAATAGCAGTAGTGAATTACCTTGGGCTATGAAAAAGCTTATCTCTTGATCTTTGTGAAGTTCTTAGAAGAACCACCTTCAACCACATATGACGCTAGGGTAAACGGTGCCCTAACGAAACCAAGAACTGTGCTTGATTATTGACCTAGCAAAGCAAAACCAAATGCCAATTACATCAACATAATAGGACAATAGTGACAGCGAAAGTAAGAGGAAGCATTTAAAAAGTGTAACTGAATTTAAGCGAAGTCCTAGAGTTTTTTTAGTAGTATGTATTTACAAACCTTTGGCTAGTTATATTACGTCCTAGGGTCTCATAGGATACAAATGCAAAGAGATGAATTTAAGCAAAGCCCTAGAGTTGTTTTACTATATATTTACAAACCTTTGACTGGTGATATTAGGCCCTAGGCTCGCACAGGATAGAAATGCAGAGAGATGCTCATAAATACTCAATCATCCAGTCTAAATTGATCATGTATTACATCGTAATACATATGAGTTCTCCATACAGTTACATAAAACAGAAAATAGCATAAAACAATGTATGCTAATGTATTCCATTCTTTAGTTCAAAGATAACGTGCTAGAAAGATCACCAGTATCTTAGAAGGAAAAATAGGCTATTCTCCTTGGAGGACAACAAAATAACTACATGTCATAGAAAAATCTGCCGTAGCTATCCATGGAAAAGCTTTTAACATGAAAGATCAGAAAAATCATTCCCAGATAATCTGAAAGAACGAAAGAAATGTGGTGAAGTACCTTTTGCCGCAAAATTATTAATCCTTGTCCAACATATGGAACTGATTCTTCAGGAATGAGTTCTCTAACTTTTTCAACATCAGCAGCTGTCTTTAGGGGATCAAATATGACAGGACCCTTCCCCTGTATAATGTCGAAAGGGATATTCATCCCAGAAAGAGGAGTAAGAATGTCTGAAAATAAAATGACCTGCCACAATAAAACATGATAGAAACAATTAATACCAAACAAATAAGCATAATAAAACTGAAAAAACTAATGAGGAACAAAAACGTCTAAAGATGGTGACTTTGCTAATTGAAGAAAGAGAAGACTGCAACGCCTAACGATGTTTACGTATATTTTACTGAAGTGCGGAAGTAAGATATCATTAAAGAATCTTACCCCATCAGGCCTGAATACTTTCCAGGGTTGTAAAGAAATTTCTAGCACAAGATCAACGTTCTCTGATCTCTCACGGAAGGACGGATACTTCTCGCAAATGAGTTGATAGCTCTATAATTCTTTTTTAAATAAACCAGAATTAGTAGATGGGGCAAAATCAAAAGAAAACAAGAGATCTTAGAAGTCAGAATCACGATGGAAACACAAATACATATAAGAAGTCCTGCAGAACAAGCCTTAGAACTTTAGGTAGTACTCAAATGTTGAAGGAAGCAAAACTAGGAATTTGAAAATTGTCGAGATTTATGGTCCACAAAAATCCATGTATGTGCTTACTAATATTACCCACTTCTCCTAAACAAGATCAATAAAGCATCAAAGAAATGATCCACTAAGTCCCAATTTTTTCTTTTACGCTCTAACAGAAGGGGAAAGTGGCGCACACACGGAGGATAAAATGAGAGAATATTGCCTGAGATGTTCTTATCATATCATATGAGACCTCTATATGCATAAGCCTGTAAGTGTTACAATAATGATTGAAGGTGGTAAGTAACAAGGTAGACAGGAAATCACTTAGCGACAAGCTATGGCAGAAGACCTAGAATCTCTTAGGATCAATGTGAACTTGACTAAGAACTTAATACAATGAAAGCATAGGATCCATCCAGGTAATATTGACTAGCAGATATTAGGAGTCTTTCCATTCTGGTTAAAAAAATTGTATTTTCATATAGAGCTAAGAGTGAAAGGAAGTTGTTCTTATTGTTGATGTTGTTGTTCATCTAGAGCTAAGTGTGAGGCGAAATAGTTATTGTTGTTCATGTAGAACTAAGTGTGAGGCATGGTGGTTTTTGTTGTTGTTCATGTAGAGCTAAGTGTGAGGTGTAGTAGTTGTTGTTTCTAGTCATATAAACATAAGTGTGAGATTCAAAGAACCTCTACTTTTAGAGAATCCCTAGTTTTTCTTACATTATGTAGTATTCAAATGAAATGTGTGTAAATAGAGCAGAAGGAATACAAATGATTCGTATAGCTAACCCCAACTAATTCTGGATTGAGGCCTAAATGATTCAATAGAATTAAAATTCTCCACTAGAGCTCTCTTTTCTCTTATTCCCAAAGAAAGCATGAAGATTCAGCTATACCTTTCCTATGCAAGCAGCTGACTACAAGGGACCCATAACATGAATCTATTGACACTCCAATGGGTGTAGTGATATGCTATGAAATTATGGCACATTTGATGCTTTTTAACTCTAAGTTTTACTTGTTTTCAAGTGAGTTTTTGTTAGTTTGATGTGTTTTGTGTATGTAACAGGTATTTAGAAGTTAGAATGCAAAAGCAAGTGAAAATAAGGAAATTGAAGACTCAGCACTATTTATGTACATGTACGGAACCGTCGTTATTCGACGGACCGTCAATTGAGCCGTCAAATTGCTTAATCAGAGAAGTTCAAAGACTGTGCAACCTTGATGCAAAAGGACGAGAAGATCGACGGACCGCCAACATGCTCGACGGTCCATCTAAGTGCACCGTCATTTGACAAACTGAGGATTGATTCTGTCATCAGCCGTCAAAGTGTACCGCCGTTATTCGACGGTCCATCGAGTTGCAAACCGACTAGGGCAGTTTAGTCTTTATTAATTCTGAGTTTTTGACTTGTATATATATACTTGATAGGGTTTTACTTTTTTTAGACATCTTGAGTTTAATACTTGTATTGAGCACTTTGAGTTCTTAGTACTTTTCATGGGTTTCAAGACTATTCTATTTCGTTTATCTTCAATTCTCTTTGTAAGTTCAAACAACAATTACAATTACAATGTCTTGCGTTTTTATCAATTCCATGAGTAGTTAAATTCCCTACTAAGGTTGTGGACCCAAGGATGGGTGTTTTGCGCATGGGTGTCTAATTGTGATATATGCATAATAGGTTGTTAGGGTTTGTTAGTTCTTCATTATTCATTGTTAGTTTTGTTAGTTCTTCATTATTCATCATTAGTTGATGGTTGCAAACATTAGCTTATGCCATAAACCTTGATTTATTTGGGAAAATAATTAGGGTTTGGTAAGAACTAATAACAAGAACTCAAGACTTTAAACCTTATTTAATAAATTTACTTAGGACTAAGAGGAATTTACTTGGCATAATTAATCGTATTTACTTGGCATAATTAATCGTTCTTCATATAAACTCTTTTGTATTTGGGAAAATCATAAAGAGATATTGTTCTTAATTATTGGGAAATAATAGGAACTCCATTAAAGATTAAGTGAACTCATACAACGATCCATTAGAAGTATATCATATTAGCACCCAAAGCATTACATTCATCTGGCGGGGACACAACCTTGGCCTCTTTTACCATACATTACAATCCAAAGCAATTAGTCATAAACAACTAACTTTCTACAAATTCATCGGAGTAAGACATTAGACCTAAATAAAGCATTCTACGATTTTAGTAACCTTTTCACACCATATTCCCTGTGGGATTCGACCCTAACCTTGTTGGGTTAATATATTTGACATCGTCTGCTTTACGCTAATAAAAGGTGTAATTTTAGTATCAAATTTTGGCGCCGTTGCCGGGGAATACAGTTTTGAAATTACTGAAGTGTTTGCTTTGATTGAAGTCTTTTTCTTATTCCATCATACCTTCTTTGCTATTCCTGATGAACTAGGTGATCATGGTTATGCGAAATCAACGTGCAGCACCTGGTAACTAAAGTGGTCAACATCATGACCCCCCGAACGATGCAGAGGAGGAGAATGTATTTGCTGATCTTAGTTGACTTCCCAATCCTAATGATCGAAAAAAGCTCTCGTCTCTCTCCATGCAAACCCTAAAAGAGAGTAAACCCTAATCCTAGCATGGCCGCCGGCGGCCAGCCACTCTTTGTGGTTGCTTCCTTACCTTCCATTACTCAATACCCACCTTTATCTTCCAATCCTTCTACCAGTACTGCCATTACCATTGATGATTCAGATGTGAAAACGCTAAGATATGCCAACGTTCTTAACCCTAACCATGCAACCATGCAGACGCCAATATGTGATGTAGAACCTATACAAATGAAACATATGGAGAATGTTGATGGGATTCATGTGATTAAATGGACAGAGCAAGAGGTCCTACGCATGAACAAGATAGAAAAAATTCTCATATGTAGTGATAGGAAAATTTTCTTATAATCTGCTTGAATTGGAGGATCTGAGAATCCAAATTCCTAAACAATGTGGCATCAAGGGAGATTGTAAGATTGGTTTTTTTTTAGGCATAGACATGTTCTTATGAGATTGGAGAACCTAGAAGATTTCCTTACAATGACTTCAAAGGCTGCTCACTATATTAAGTGTAAGGATGGTTATTCTTACCAAATACGTACGTTAATTTATGATCCCATGTTCAAAATTGACGAGGAGACAACTAGGGATATAGCTTGTATTTCCTTTTCGTATTTATTGCCTACTTATTATTTAAAGGAGGCTCTTTTCTCTTTAGCTTCAACATTAGGTCAACCAATGCAGTTGGACATATGCTATGTCACACCCTAACTTTTGATAGGGCATGATGGGCACCCGACCCTTACTTAGGGCCGAGCGAACCCGCTGATTCTCGTGATACTCATAATCTTACTGGACTCTTAAATCATGAAATGAGTGCATAATGTAAGCTTTTCAAAAAAAACATGCTTTTCGTCTTTCTCAAATCAAGTAAAATCTGTAATCATATGAAATTTGTAACATAATGCATAATGATACATCGGCTTACAGAGCCGCTTACAAGACTGACATGTTATATACGTGACTCATTTCGCAAAGTCTCTAACATAAATCAAGATACTATAACATAGATACTCGACTCGGCAACACTCCGAAGGAAATGGAGCTCGCTAATCCAATTTCGGAACATCTTCTACTAATATCCTCTACTCATCCGTATACACCGCGTGGCATGAAACGCGGCGTCCATAGAAGGGACGTCGTACGAATAATGTACTGAGTATGTAAGGCATGGATAACAACATAATATAGATATGGAAGGTAACATGGAATAAGAGAGATAACCTGTACATCTGGATGCCTCATAAGGCGGATGTCATGCATGCTTGGCCTTTAAAAAAAATATTTCTATACATATACATAGCACCATGCCCGGCCATTAAGGCTCGGTGTCATATATATAGTATCATGCCCGGCCATTAAGGCTCGGTGTTATCATCATTAGCCGGCGTCCGGGCCTCCCGCGTCCAGGATAATATCATAACATGCCCACTGCAGTGGTGTGCACATCTACGTGCCATGCCCGGCCGACTATAGCGCGGCGCGGTGTGAGAAAATACATATATATATATAAAGCATGCATGAGAGCCCAATCAAAAGCCACAATTATATCGGAGTGACGTAAGGTCGGTAGCCTCCGATTATATTATGGAATAATCATCATCGCTCTATCTTACCTTGAAGGAACAATTATTATAAGGCGAGATCAACAACAATGAATAAAATCGAGAAAATCATGAAATAATCTCAATAATATCATAATAGTATTAACATCATAAGCTTTGGAATTTCTAGAATTTAAAATCATCATCATCATAGAAACATTCTCATCTTTAACATCGTCATTCATATTGTAAAAACATGTCCGTTGTTGTTGTCATAAAAGCTTATAGAATCATAAATCTTTGACTCGGAAATTTTGAAAAATATATTTATGGATTATCAAAAAAGAAGTCATGCCTTTGAATCATGAACTCTATGAATCATGAATTTCTAGCTTTTGAGAATAAAAATATTCTTGGAAAACATTTATGGATTCACATAAAGGGATCATGGGACATTTGGAAAACACCTATTGGATTCATAAGAAAGGAATCATGCCTTTAGAAGAAAGGGACTAGCCTTAACATACCTTTGGAGCTTATTCTCCGACTTTCCAACTTGCTTCCGTCGCGCGATTTATTTAGGATCGTTCGTCATTTCATAATCTATATAGGCAACCATTCGTATTATCATTAGGCTCATTGTCACCCTCTTATCTTAAGTCTCTAAATAAATTCCTTTTTTAGTCTGCTCGAAATCGGACAACATCTCCCCTATTTATATGCCTAGCCCGAATTCTCAATACCAACAATCAACAACCAATAACAACAACGAAACAACAACAACCTCATTACTACCAAAATATTCCATCAAATACTCCACATGATATTTTCTCCAACTCCTCCACAAACGAATTCGCTACATAATTATTCCATAAATTTATCTCCGTAAATAAGCCTTAAATGATACCAAAAGAGAAAGATTCACACCTTACTTCCGCTAATACCGCGATATCTCCAATACTTGCCTTACTCCCAAGCCACAAATTCACCGCAACACAATATTATAATCGTAACTATACGCCGGCGGAACCCGAATCCGGAGATTTTTACTTAACTCGCGTTGAAATTTAATGGAGGGAAGGTTGGAGAATTCTCTAGAATTTTTGGGAAATATTTTTGGGCTGATTCTTTGCTGAAAATGAGGGGTTAAACCCCTTATATAGTTGCCCGAAGTCACTATATAAAGATCGTTCACCGACTTACCGTATTCATCGTTCATCGCGCGGAAATTATTTCGAGACCTAAAACTTTTATACATCGATCTCTTTATTTGCATACTTGGATATGTCCAAAACTCCATACAGTCTGTATAACTTATTCAACATCCCAAACTTAGCAAAACTTTTTTTTTTCCGATTCGTTTAACCTCCAACCTTCGCGGCACTTACTTATCACTTGTTGAACATAACATAAACACTTATAACTTCAAACATAATCCTGTCCTTTGAGCTTATGTGACTAACCTATGATGCAACTCAACGCAAGAGAATACGGGATGTAACATCCTTCCCCCCTTTTTGAACATTCGTCCTCGAATGTTAAAATAAGACGAAACTCACGTCATAATCACTATCAACTCTTCCATTCTTATTCAAAACCTTCTTTGTCTCGCGATATCATCACTTTGTTCTATATATCTCGTATGTTTACTATGTCCTTCTTATTATCTCTCTTGACTTATCTTGTCGTACTCTTACTCTCTTCCTTATCTGTTTCTTGGTTATCATATCTTACCATAGACAATTCTATAACCTTTATCACCTGTCGCTTTTCTTCTTCTTCTCTCGTAAAAACCGTAATGCCATGAGGACACAATTCCACCGCTAATACCTTTTTTTTTTTTTTTTTTTTCTAGTACCCATTCTTTTGAACTCGTAGCATCGTCATCCCTTGCGTTCCCTTCTATAGCGACTGGGTCGATCATTGCGGTATTTTATTTTCCAGTTGGTATAACACCGAAATTTCCTTTCACCCTACGCTTTACTCGATTCTCTCTTTTCTTTTTCTTTTAATAAGGGTCCTTATACTAAGTCTGGCTATCGGTAATTCGTATACTTACACCTGGAATATCTTGAATCCCTCCTTCAATGATCTTCTTCCTTTAATGCTATCATAATCGATGCACCATTGTATCTATTTTCTACGACCTAATCATTCAATTGTCCAGCTTGCGCTGTTTTGTAGTCTCCTTTTACTGGGTGATCATACCATAGTAAGCATCGTAGTTATTCCAATATCTTGTCAATCTTTGTCCCCTTTACTGGAATATTGTTCAATTTCTTTTCTTCCTCACGAATTATTTTCAGTCCAATCTCAAAAGATACCCTTCAATCACTCTATTCCTTTGCTGACTAACCCTTAGATCTTATTAAACTCGCTTCTACAAAAATTCTCACTTCAAACTATATTTGTTTTTCATATCTGATTGCATTTAGAATCTTTGCACTCTATTCACTCGCTCCCTCCTCATGAGTCTTACCTTACGGTGCCTTCAAGACAAATCCACACTTCGATCCTCAATCCTTACTTTCAATCTCAAGCCTAATACGTTCCTTTCATCGATTCACTTAATGTCCATGCTGAAATGTATAACGATAACACTATACCATTTCCGTATAACTCTCACTTTTTGTTTTAGGGTCTATACTTGTCACATCTTAGGATTCATCATTTTAATCTCTACACTTATATTTTCCTTACTCACTTCCCCCTTTAGGGGTCTCACTTGTACTATTCTCAAATCCATTACCTCACTTCCAGCCTTAAATTCACGTATCCCTTTCCTCAATTCCCTTATTGTACTGCATAATATTCATGCCATTTCCTACAATTTATAGCAGCAGTAATTCATGTGTGAAGTCTTAACATACTCATCTTGCAGTTACTTAAACCAGTAATTCGGCCGACATAGCACCCCAAGCAAGGATGTACTTTGCTTAGCTCAACCGTTAATTATGAGTCGATGCCTACATCCGCTCCAATTAATAGCTCTTTCCTATGGGGATACTCAAAATAATAGTATGTCTAACCGTCTGTACCATCCATGTAGTGTCACTTATCCTATTCTTCAATAGTCAGCATTCACTGGTAGAGTCATCTTCCCCTTTTCTTTCTATCTCAAGTTATTTCTCTCTTTCCCGTAATCGACTTATAGCAACCGTAAATGCATTTCCTTTAAACCGCCATCTGTCTTATCAAGGATCTAAGTCTGATGCGCAACTAATGCCCCTTGTACCTCATACTCTTCTATTCTTGTGTTGTACTCAGCATTGATTTCGAAGCCAATCATAATCATATCTTTACTTGTCATTGGTGATAGCCTTACTTTATAGCTTTATCGTCATGTGGTGAACTCATAACTCATAGCCACATTTTTCTTTCCAGCTTATTCCTTTATGTACTTTACTTGTTCTGTCTTAGTATAGGGTATCCGTAGGAGATGCATCTTCCTTTTCTCATAATACGACTACTTCTTAAGCTTATGTACTTCGCATGTTTCCTTTCCTTTCTAAACCCATACTTACTCTGTTTTATAATTAATCCTTTATTCCTCGCACAAGGAACCCTATTCTTAACTCAGTACCGCTTTGTCCTTCAAAATATATTACTTCTATACAATCCATTCTTCGCTTCCAACACTTATTCTACTCATTCCCTCTCATCCTTATTATGCTGATCCTCTTCCTAACAATTGTTCTATTTAGTCATTCATCTTTCCATAGTTTTGGTCTTTTACATCTAGCCAAAATATCATTCGTGATCTCAATTCTCCGCCACCACTTTGCTATGTCACCTTTCTCTGATTTTTTTTTTTTCGAGTTGACTTCCTCTTCCCTCATGCTTGCTATCATTCCTGTCATTGCGAAACCTCTATGCTGAACTTTCCCTAACAAGGTCTTATAAGCTTTCTTATCCACTGCTTCATGGCTCGCTTATTGGTTTCACACCTGCATTCACTCTCTATTCACATAGAACATGTCACCTCTTTAGTCGTTTCCTCGCTATACTTTACTTACTTTGTATTACAGTTCTTGCTACGTTCTCATTATATCCCAATCATAATCAATTCTATAGAGTGCCACTTCTTGCTCTCATTCGTAAAACTGCTTATAAACCTCGTGGAGTAAGCATACTTAACCTATAACTCTTTCTGATTGACCCTATTACACTTACCACATAAGTTGTCTTACCAAGTAATTCACATTCGTTATAAACCTTCGTATTCTATGCCCCTGTCTCATCGTTGTCGTTACTTCATTTTACTAATAGACTCGTCGTATTTCACTTGTGCTTATCCATACCAATCGATACTTCGCATCACACTCTATTGGAGTTAACCTTTCTCTTTTTAAATCATATTTTAGTACTACCAATCTTCCCAATTTTTTGGTATTTCTCTTTATCATAAATACACTTCCGTGTAATCATCCTTAGCTTCCTCTTTCCTTCCACTTCTGGTTATCTTTTAATGCTTCCTTTTCTTTTGCACTCTAGTTCTGTCCTTGGTCTTCTTTGGATCTCAACTTCGATATGTTCTATTTAGCTTAGCTTAACGATACTTTCATAGCTTGCCTTATGTCCTTTCACTCTTATCATTCCTTAACATTCTAACTTGAGTTGCCTTGCACTTTCCCTCAATTTATCTGTAATATCATAGGCGTATGTCCTTCGCTTATCATACTACCTTTGGCCTAAACTCTTCACGTAGTCCCTTCATATTGTATCGCCTTATTAACGCAACCCTACTATTCCCCTCAATCCAACTTGTATACAACTATCTCCATAGCTTCGACATCTATAATATGTCAAGATTAGGCCGTATCTATATGCGGTAATACTCTTTAACTTGGCTTAAATGTATAACTAATCCCATAATCCTTTCGATACTTTAATACCTTTGAATTTGTCATAATAACCTTCTCTTCGTATAACTCACCTTCCTCATGAGTATCATTCTTCAAAGCCATGCCAAATCCGTAACTCTTGTAAAGCAACACATCCCACTTATTGTCTATTTATGATATTTCCTTTTTCACGTTTCTTCCTGTTAGATGTACCTAACTAAATGACCTGATTTTGAAAAAAATTCGCAGTCTCCTTTATAATTCTTACTATCCAAAACCGCATACGCAAAAATACCAAACAATGCCTCGGGGCATATATATATATATATATATATATATATATATATATATATACGACATATCCCAGCCACCCAGGGCTCCCAATTTCAGGTAAAAGAACAAAGATATCAAAACTTACCTCCTATATCACACCTCGAGATGTACCGATCCTTTAGCGTTCTGCCCTGTTATGCCTTCTTGTTTACCTTCCCTTTTCATTCTTCAGCTTTACATCTCAATCATATAGGCAATATTTTACCTTACCCGACATACATCCTTCGTACCATTGCTTACCTTTGTCCGATTCATTCAATTGTCAGTTCACAAACTTATGATCGAACTTATCATCAAGCGATACATTTAATCAATTCCTCTACTTGTACTTACACCGACTTACCTCTATGTCAACCGATCCTATCATATATATATATATATATATATATATATATATATATATATATATATATATATATATATATATATATATATATATATAACGTAGCCTCAACGAAGTGACTTACCTCTCGTGACTTCCCATATCATCACTCACTTTCTCCCGTCGAAACCGTGGTTCGCTGAAATCAAAGGTTAGTATAAGGAATCTCATTTCCTATGACTTGGCTCTATGGCACGATCTCAGATGTGAAAGAAGAGTAACCACCCTAGATGCCCCGTAGCCTCCTGTTTATAAATGTGGCGCGCTTCACACCATAAACAGGACTCTACCGGACACGACTTTGCAGACAACCCCTAGGACGAACTGCTCTGATACCAATTTGTCACACCCCAACTTTTGATAGGGCATGATGGGCACCCGACCCTTACTTAGGGCCGAACGAACCCGCTGATTCTCGTGATACTCATAATCTTACTGGACTCTTAAATCATGAAATGAGTGCATAATGTAAGCTTTTAAAAAAAAACATGCTTTTCGTCTTTCTCAAATCAAGTAAAATCTGTAATCATATGAAATTTGTAACATAATGCATAATGATACATCGGCTTACAGAGACGCTTACAAGACTGACATGTTATATACGTGACTCTGTCTGCAAAGTCTCTAACATAAATCAAGATACCATAACATAGATACTCTGACTCGGCAACACTCCGGAAGGAAATGGAGCTCGCCAATCCAGCTGGAACATCTTCTACTAATATCCTCTACTCATCTGTATACACCTGCGTGGCATGAAACGCAGCGTCCACAAGAAGGGACGTCAGTACGAATAATGTACTGAGTATGTAAGGCATGGATAACAACATAATATAGATATGGAAGGTAACATGGAATAAGAGAGATAACCTGTACATCTGGATGCCTCATAAGGCGGATGTCATGCATGCTTAGCCTTTAAAAAAAAATATTTCTATACATATACATAGTATCATGCCCGGCCATTAAGGCTCGGTGTCATATATATAGTATCATGCCCGGCCATTAAGGCTCGGTGTTATCATCATTAGCCGGCGTCCGGGGCAATATCATAACATGCCCACTGCAGTGGTGTGCACATCTACTTGCCATGCCCGGCCGACTATAGCGCGGCGCGGTGTGAGAAAATACATACATATATATAAAGCATGCATGAGAGCCCAATCAAAAGCCACAATTATATCGGAGTGACGTAAGGTCGGTAGCCTCCGATTATATTATTGAATAATCATCATCGCTCTATCTCACCTTGAAGGAACAATTATTATAAGGCGAGATCAACAATAATGAATAAAATCGAGAAAATCATGAAATAATCTCAATAATCTCATAATATTATTAACATCATAAGCTTTGGAATTTCTAGAATTTAAAATCATCATCATCATAGAAACATTCTCATCTTTAACATCGTCATTCATATTGTAAAAACATGTCCGTTGTTGTTGTCATAAAATCTTATAGAATCATAAATCTTTGACTCGAAAATTTTGAAAAATATATTTATGGGTTATCAAAAAAGAAGTCAAGCCTTTGAATCATGAACTCTATGAATCATGAATTTCTAGCTTTTGATAATAAAAATATTCTTGGAAAACATTTTTGGATTCACGTAAAGGGATCATGGGACATTTGGAAAACACCTATTGGATTCATAAGAAAGGAATCATGCCTTTAGAAGAAAGGGACTAGCCTTAACATACCTTTGGAGCTTATTCTCCGACTTTCCAACTTGCTTCCTGTCGTGCGATTTATTTAGGATCGTTCGTCATTTCATAATCTACATAGGCAACCATTCGTATTATCATTAGGCTCATTGTCACCCTCTTATCTTAAGTCTCTAAATAAATTCCTTTTAAGGTCTGCCGAAATTCGGACAACATCTCCCCTATTTATATGCCTAGCCCGAATTCTCAGTACCAACAATCAACAACCAATAACAACAACAGAAACAACAACAACCTCATTACTACCAAAATATTCCATCAAATACTCCACATGATATTTTCTCCAACTCCTCCACAAACGAATTCGCTACATAATTATTCCATAAATTTATCTCCGTAAATAAGCCTTAAATGATACTAAAAGAGAAAGATTCACACCTTACTTCCGCTAATACCGTGATATCTCCAATACTTGCCTTACTCCCAAGCCACAAATTCACCGCAACACAATATTATAAGCGTAACTATACGCCGGCGGAACCCGAATCCGAAGATTTTTACTTAACTCGCTTTGAAATTTAATGGAGGGAAGGTTGGAGAATTCTCTAGAATTTTTGGGAAATATTTTTGGGCTGATTCTTTGCTGAAAATGAGGGGTTAAACCCCTTTATATAGTTGCCCCGAAGTCATTGTAGCATGCATCTTTTGTTCACCGACTTACCGTAGTGTGCCATCGTTCATCGCGCGGAAATTATTTCGAGACCTAAAACTTTTATACATCGATCTCTTTATTTACATACTTGGATATGTCCAAAACTCCATACAGTCTGTATAACTTATTCAACATCCCAAACTTAGCAAAACTTATTTTTTTTTCCGTTTCGTTTAACCTCCAACCTTCGCAGCACTTACTTATCACTTGTTGAACATAATATAAACACTTATAACTTCAAACATAATCCTGTCCTTTGAGCTTATGTGACTAACCTATGATGCAACTCAATGCAAGAGAATACGGGATGTAACATGCTACCATTAACAAAACTAGACC
This sequence comes from Lycium ferocissimum, assembly GCF_029784015.1. Taxonomy (NCBI): domain Eukaryota; kingdom Viridiplantae; phylum Streptophyta; class Magnoliopsida; order Solanales; family Solanaceae; genus Lycium; species Lycium ferocissimum. Next base: position 27,331,522 of record NC_081342.1, read on the forward strand.
TAGTTGTGCTAGGGTTAAAGTATTAGTTAATCTTGTTTCTAATCTACCAGAGTTTGTAAGGATGAAAATCATGGATGAGAAAGCTGGGCAAGTTAGACAGGTGGATGTTAAGATATAGTATGATGTATTGCCAAAGTATTGTAAGAATTGCAAACTTCAAGGCCATGATGAGATTGGTTGTAGAATTTTACATCCAAAACTGAGATCAGATGCTGCTGAGACTTCTAAAAATGAGGTTGTGAATGATGCTACTATGAAGAGGGAGGAGGGGGTGAAGAAGGTTGTTCCACAGGTGGTGAAACAACATTCTACAGGTTGGAACTATAGGAAATTCCTTACTAAAACTCTTGCTAGTGGACTGGTGGTAGGAAATCCTGGTATTTTTAATGTGGTTGCAGATAGAAGGAATATAGATATGGGAAACAAGTCTAGCAACAATGAGATTCCTATGGAAAATAAATTTGCTGCACTTCAGGCTGAAATTGAGAGTGATCAGGATAATGGGAAGGGAGAGCACTTAATATCTGATGATGCTATTTATAGTGCAGATAATAATGTTGTTGAGATTGATGATAGGACAATCAGGGAGAATAAGGATCCTAAAGGTGAGGTTGATAATAGGGTCATGGAAACAGATACTACTGCTTCGCAGGAAAATTTGGAAACTGTGGAAACAAGTGATGAAATTACTAATGTGATCTTTAATGAAGATTCTTCTATAGGAATATTGGAAATAGTAGAACCTATTGCTACTGTTCCTAAACTTACAGCTGAGAATCATGTGGTGGACAATGTGGTGGATAATGTGGAAAAACTAAATGAGTAGGAGCAGTTGGCTACTCTAGAGACTCCTACTTCCTTTTCAGAACCAGGTGTGAGTCATGGGGTGGATAATGAGGAAAAAAGTTTTGAGGTGGAACATAAGGTGAAGGAGACTTCTTTATCTCCTTCCAAATGGGGTGATAGAGTAGAAGTTGATGATTCTTATGGAGGACTGGAAGTGGACTTTATGAACTTATAATCATTGCCTTTGATTGAGAAGGGGATGGTTAACTCAATGGATATAGTAACCAGTTCTATGACAATTCAACCTCTGCAAATATTGAGTAAGGAGTCTCCTATGAGGAGGTTACATGACATTATTTCTCACAAAGTAGGAGGTTCAGAGAGCAGTACTTCAGATGGAAAGGATAATGTGATCAGTAATACTGAAGATAAAGAGGAATCTCTGGAGGTTAACTTAGATCATATAAGTAGACAGGCTGTTTTATCACCAAAATCAGCGTTGAAGAGTGGCAAAAAAGGGAAAGAAAGCAAGCCATATTGAAGTTTAACATCTAACCAGGGATGTGCCAAAGAGAGCTGCAGCTTTGAAAGTCTCTTTTAAATGATATTAAAAGCTTTGATATGGAACATCAGATCAGTAAGGACACAACAAGATTTTCATAGGCTACAAATGTTACACAGACATAATAAATTTGTATTGATAGATTTGATGGAACCTTTTCAACAAGCTAGACATATACAGAATTATCAAAGAAGTTTAGAAATGCATAGTACAGGTGCAAACTGTAATGGGAAGATTTGGTTCTTTGTTAATGAAATTGTGGAAGTGCAGGTTGTATCAGGTACAGAACAGGAGATTACTTTGAAGTTATTTCTGCAGGAGCACAACAGACATATAATTACTACTCTAGTCTATGCTAAATGTGATGATCCGGAGAGGTTACAATTATGGGATAGTATATATCATTTGTTTGCTAACATTGATATGCCTTGAATGGTAGGGGGAGACTTTAATGTGGTGTTAAATGAGGAAGAGAATATTGGTGGTACTCCTACTGTCCCTCAAGATTATGAAGACTTTGCTTTTTGTATAAACTCTTATGAGCTGGAGGAAACCTCTTTTAAAGGTAGTCCATTTACATGGTGGAATGGAAAAGCTGGAAATGACTGTATATTTGAGAGATTGGATAGGATTGTAGTCAAGTCACATATGCAGAATTGGTTTGGAAACATTGAGGTGGAACACCTGTCTAGGATAGGTTCTGACCATGCTCTATTATTTATTTCTTTGGGTACTGATGTTCCAAACTTTATAAAGCCTTTCAGGTTTCTTAGTTTTTGGATTGATCATGAAGATTTTCAGGATATTGTGAAAGTCAATTGGCTTGGGGACAGTGAAGAAGATCCTTTTCTAAATTTCAAGAAGAAGATTAAACAAGTTGAAGGGGCTTTATCAGCTTGGAGTAAGGTGGCTTTTGGTGACATTTTCAAACAACTCATCATAAGGGAGTGTTACACCTCGGAATTTGGGGTTGTTGAGCGGTGAATAGACTATCGTAAGTTAAGGTGTATATGATGTCCCTAGAAGTAAGAAGGGATACTTAATGATTCTAATTAAGATTCCAAAGGCATTTGAGGCAAGAGAAGAAAGCTCGTGGGAGAAAGTTAAGGTAGAGAATATCTTACCCCGAATACAAACGTACCAGCAGGTATTCCTGGTGATTTACGGGGTTAGAAGTTGAACGAATCGAATCGACGCAATCTGAACGGATTCAGGAAATTCTACAGACACCAGTCAATGCCGACGGGCCGCCAACATGTCGACGGACTGCCACTGTGCACCGTCAGCACGTTCCTGCAAACTGAAATCTGTAGGCGCAAGTCGACGGACCAAGTTGACGGACTGTTGACATGTCGATGGGACCGTCGACCGTTAACCCTCCTCGCTGGAATTTTCTAGTTCCAGCTATAAATAAACGACCCTTGTCCATAATTTTCAGATTTCACCGTCTCTCCAAGTCTTGAAAGCTCTAGAATATTCTCCACATCATATTTCACAAATCCAAGAGGAATCAAAGATTAAACACCAAGAATTAATAGAATTAAGTGCAAGGATGCTCTCTAGGGCTTGTGGAAGTCAAGAATCGCTTTGGAATTGAAGTTGGGGTTTTCTCCAAGTGAAGTATTTTCATCTAAAGTCCATTCCTACATTATCAAAGGTGAGTTTCATGTTCATTACACGTTATTAAGAGTATTGAGGGCTTGAATGACTTGGATTAAGAAAGAAAATAGAATATGAAGCTTAAATGTGGAAATAGTGGTATTCTTGAATAGAACTTGATATGAATCATAGTTCTTTATATGCTATGAGTATAATCTTGTTATGAATGATATTAAGAATGTTGAATAAGTATTATATATGAATGAATAAATGAATGAATTTGACGTTGTGTTGTAGCAATGGTTGTGGAAGACCTTGAAAGGGGATTTTGAGAATTGGATAATGCTTAACTTGGTGAAGATTATTGATTATGGTAATATGGGTGTTGTCATTGATGCTTGGGAATTGTTTATTGTATGGGGAAAGTTGTAGAAACAAAGGAGATGTTATCCAATTTTCATTAGCTCCTAGTCATTAGTTTAGACCTAAGTATGCTTCTAATAACCTAATGTAGTACGAATTTCCTTAAATGTAGAATCGCGAGCTTGGAAGGAAAGCATTAGTTGATAGAGTTAAGGAGACATAAAGGTATGTAAGGATATCCCCTTTCTTTCTTAAAGGCATGATTCTTATATTCCACCTTCCATGCATTCCATGACCTCCTTACATTCCAAGAGTCGAAAGTTCAAGATTGTTACGAGTTCCTTATGAGATGAAGATGAGACGTGTTTTATGATAGTGATGATGATTCTACTTCTAAAGGCTCCATGGTTCATAAATTGATGCTTTTATAAGATTTATGATCTTATTCTACGTTCTCCTTGATGACTATTCATTGTTGTTAGTCTCACCTTACGTCATTAGTCCCTTCAAGGTGAGACATGACGATTATGATTATTTCATAATATAATCGGAGGTTACCGACCTTACATCACTCCGATAGAGTTATAACTTTTAATTGAGCTCTCATGCATACTATTTATATTATATGATGTACATGGATAAATGTATATGAATACATGGGATATGGGAAGAAGGGCCAAGCACTATATACGTAGTACCACCTGATCAGCTGGCGTATTCTGATATTGTCCCGGACGCAGGATGCCCGGACGAGGGATATATGGATAAATGGATCAGGCCGTTTGTTCTGCGGCAATATTTATATATAGATATGTGATGAATGTAGGGATAAATGGATCGTGCTGCACGTTCCGCAACAACATATGATATGATGTTGTTTATTATATAAGTTAGCATGCATGACTCCTCCTTGAGAGGCAATCAGTATAGGTCATATGTCTATCTTATGCTCTCGTATTTCTTTATCATGTTATTGTAGATGCCTTATATACTCAGTACATTATTCGTATTGACGTCTTTTCTTTTATGGATGCTGTGTTTATGCCCACAGGTAGACGAGGAGACGGCCCAGATTCTTAGGAGCTGGTTCAGCTTGTACAAGAGCACTTCCCTACTCCGGAGGTGTAGTTTTTGATATATTCTTTTGTGTACATATTCGGGCATGACGGGGTCCTGTCCCGTCCTTATGTTCAGTACTCCAGTTAGAGGCTCGTAGATACATATGTGTGGGTAATAGATGTTATGTGACCTCTCAGTGTACACTTTATATATCATTTTTGGTAGCCGTGAGGGCTTATGTATATATGCATGTTTTGGGTGTTAATTTACGATCAGTTTATAGTAAATATTACCTTGGAGATTATGTGTGCACAGGTTGAGTATGATGGTTAGCATGATGAGCGGTGCTCGGTAGTCAGCTCCGGGTACCCGTCATGGCCCCCTAGTCGGGTCGTGACAGGAAGGATATTGTGAGGGTGAAAGAACAGTTTTTTGAGGATGAACCATAAGTGGAGAATAGATGTATTCTGCAACTAGCACAAGCAGAAATGAAGAAATACTTACATTTTGAGAAAGAATTTTGGAAACAAAAATTTGGTTATACCTGGTTTGCTGAGGGTCATAGAAACACAAAGTTTTTCCATAGTATTGTCAATGGTGGAAGAAAAAGGTTACAAACGAAGAGAATCCAGGATGCTGATGGAGAATGGATTGAGAATGAGGAAGGGATTGCTCAAGGTGTAGTGCAGTTTTTTCAAGACCAGTTTACTCAAGAAGCTTGTAACTCAGACTTCACAATGATAAATATTGTGCCCCAGATTAGTTACTGATGAATATAATGAAATGTTGTGTGCCCTTCCCACAGAAGATGAAGTTAAAAAGGCAGCTTTTGAGTTAAAAGGTGAAAGTGCTTGTGGTCCAGATAGATTATCCGGTAGTTTTTATCAATCTTGCTGGAATATAGTTGGGATGGATGTTTATAAAGTAGTGAAGGAATTCTATGAAAGTCATAGCCTTCCAAAGTTTGTTACACACACAAATCTGGTGCTACTTCCTACGAAGGATGTGGTTCAGCAGTTCAAGATTTGAGGCCTATAAGTTTGAGTAACTTTATCAATAAAGTTATTTCTAGAGTTGTATATGGGAGGTTAGGCAGGATCTTGCATGAGTTGATTTCTCCCAACCAGTCTGGTTTTGTGAAGAATAGAAGTATCATAGAGAATATTCTACTCACCCAAGAAATTGTCACAGATGTCAGAAAAAGAGGCAAGCCTGCTAATGTGATTATAAAGTTAGACATGGCTAAGGCCTATGGTAGAGTGTCATGGCAGATTTTAACCAAAGTTCTGGAGAAGATGGGATTTGATGGAGCATTTGTGGATCATATATGGAGGTTACTAGCTAACAATTGGTACTCAGTGTTGTTAAATGGCCAGTCTCATGGTTTTTTTCACTCAACTAGAGGAGTCAAGCAAGGTGATCTTTTATCACCTGCATTGTTTGTTCTAACTGCAGAGGTGCTATCAAGAGCTCTTAATTCTTTATTTGATCATGAACAATACAAGGGGTATGTTATGTCTAAATAGAGTGCCAATTTGAACCATCTTGCATATGCAGGTGACACAATTATCTTTGCTTCAGCAAATTAGGTGTCATTAGAAATGATCATGATAGTCTTGAGGAAGTATGAAGATGTTTCAGGACAAAAGATTCATAGAAATAAAAGTTTTTTTTACATGCACTAGAAAGTTTCAGTTGCTTTGTGCCAAGAGGTGGAGCAGACTACAGGTTTCACCAGAGGTGTCTTTCTATTTATGTACTTAGGCTGTCCAATATTCCATACTAGAAAGAAGAAGGTGTACTTCAATGAGTTGATCAAGAAGGTTAAGAACAAGCAACAGAACTGGAAGGGCAGGCTCCTTTCTTTTGGTGGTAAGGCAGTGTTAATCACTAGTGTACTTCAAAGTATGCCTCTATATTTGCTGTTAACCATGGCACCTAATAAATACACTTTGAATGAGCTACACAAAATCTTTGCAAGATTTTTCTGGAGTAATAAAGAGGAAGGGAAGAGTAGACATTGGTCAGCTTGGTTAAAAGTGTGTTCCAAAAAATGGAGGAGCCTTGGGCTTTAGATCTTTATTTGATATCTTTAATGCTTTATTTGCTAAACTATGGTGGAGGTTTAGAACCACATGCATATTTTGGTCTACATATATGTGGAATAAGTATTGTAAAAGACAGATCCGAACTCTAGTGCAGTAGAGAGGAGGCTCATAGTTATGGAAAAAAATGTTAGAAGCTAGAGATTTGATTGAAAAGGATATAAGGTGGGAGACAAGAAATGGTTCAGCTAACTTTTCGTATGATAATTGGACAAAGCTAGGTCCTATAGCTGAGTTAATGCCTAAAAATTTTCCTATTGATGAAAGCATTCATGATGTGGAAGATGTGATGATAAATGGATAATGGAATCTCCCAAAGCTTCAACAAACTATTCCAGAGGATTTAGTAGAGCACATCACACATAACTTCAATAGGGATGCAGTTGATCACTCTATAGACAAGGCCTGGTAGATGCTTAATGCAAATGGTAAATTCACAGTGTCAAGTGCCTGGGAAAAGACCAGGCGTAAAAATGGAAGTAAGTTGGTTCTATCAACAGATATGAACTAAAGGTTTACAGTTCAAGATTGCATTTCTTTTGTGGGGGGTATGGAAACAGAAGTTGCCAGTGGATGATGTGCTTGCAAGAATGGGGATATCCATAGTTTCTATCTGTTGGTGTTGCTCACAACCATAACAAGAAACTTTGGAACACATTTTTCTAACAGGAGACTATGCAATAGCGGTGTGGAAAACCTTTATAGATACAGCTGGTATTCAACGACCTTTGGGTAGGTGAAACAAGCAGTTAAGAAATGGTGGGATGCCAATTGTTTAGCTAAGTTGAAACCTTTGTATCAGGCAACACCAACTATCATATTATGGCAACTTTGGAAGAGAAGGAATACAGTAGTGCATGGGGGGACAATGTCTAAGGCTAAGGTAATATATGATATCAACATGAATCTTGTACAACTGGCAAAGCTCAAATATCCTTGGATAAAAGATGTTCTAGCTTCTTGGCTTCATCTGGTTTGGTACTTAAAGAGTTACAAGCCTCAGATCAGCTATATATTGGTGCACTGGTCTAGTCCCCCACAGGGTTGGTATAAATGTAATATTGATGGTGCATCTAAAGGGAATCCTGGTCCTAGCTCAACAACCTTTTGTGTTAGAGACAGTCTTGGAGATTTTATATATTCCAGAACAAGGAGAGTGGGAGATACAAGCTATCTAGTTGCAGAAGCGAAGGCAATGTATGATGATTTGGTTTATTGTGTAACTAACCAGCTGCTGCCTCTTTATGTTGAGTCTGATTCCCTAAGTTTAGTGAAGATGGTTGGAGGTGAATGGGATGTACCATGGTCTATAAGTTTGGAAATTTATAACATTATGGAATCAAGAAGGAAAGGAGTAGTCTAGCTTAGGCATGTAATGAGGGAAGGGAACCCGCTAGCTGACTTTTTAACTAACCACATTTTTAGTCTTGTAGGTACATTTTGCTTTGATAGTTTCATGGAGTTACCAGCCGTAACAAAAGGCTTGTAAACATTGACAAAATGCATTTGCCAACTTTCATATTCAAGATAGTGTTTGCTAGAGAGCCTGACTGAGATTCCTGGAGGGTTATTCACACAGCAGAAACATAGATGAAGCTGCAACTAAAGGACAAAGTACTGCATTCATATGCAGGTCTATAATTACAGAAGTAGAAGGAATGAAGAGATGTGATGCAAAGTAGACAAGATTCACTTACTACACAGTAGCAGAAATGAGATGCTAAGGTTACATACATAGGAATAAATCTTTGTTCCCTATATCAGAATGAGCAGCTGAGTAAACTCAAGTCACAACATGCATAAGTTCAAGTTTGAAGGACTTTTCCGTTGGTTATGATATACTAGTACCTGGTGAGAGCTTTGAGGTTGCTTTGAGTGAAATCAAACCAGAAACTTGGACAGTTTTGCAATTAGACTAACTTTTATACATTGACTGTTTGTTTCCTCTCATAGGCGCTTTTGGCCTTGTTGTGTTTTGTTTATCTATACAGACTCTTTTTATTAATAAATTCACAACTAGTATCATGCTAGTTGCTTTGATTAAATTTTTTTTTTTTTTACTGATCTTATTGTTGAGGAGGACTATGCATCTGCTATTACTTATCCTCGGGTTGGAGCTACTACTGTCAAAATTGACTCCTCTCTACCAGTTGTTGAAGCTTGAGGGCTACTTTCAGAACTCTACCGATAATGATCCTCAACGACATTTGTAGAACTTTGTGGATGTATGTGCTCATCACATCCAAAACAATGTGTCACAAGATGCTATTCGGCTGAGGCTTTTCAAATATTCCTTAGCTGGAGAAGCAAGAACGTGGTTCGAGAAGCTGCCCCAGAATTCTATTACTACGTGGGCAGAGATGGTAGCAGTCTTTCTTAAGAAATGGTATCCTCCTAGAAAGAAGGCTAAGATCTGTGACAAAATCTATGAATTCAAGCAGCGACCGGGGGAACAATTATATGAAGCTTGGCAGAGATTTAAAGAATATTTGCAGAAGTTTCCGAGTTATGGTTTTTTGGAGAACATATTAATGGAGAAGTTCTACCTCCGGCTGGACCCTATAACGCAGTCAATTGCGAACAACGCAACTGATGGTTATTTGATGGATAAATCTTACACTCGAGTTACCAACATACTTAACAGGTTGACTACGCACAATCAGGCTTGGCACTCGAACAATACTGATAGTGTACCCTATGGGAATGCCATGGTTGAGAATATAGTGAAGGAGAATCAGGATACTTAGCAGGCATTGGCTCAGCTTGCAACGAATATTTCTTTGCTGACCAAGAGGATTGATGAGAAGGAGACTAAGAAGGTAAATGTTTGCGAAGACACTTCAGGTATGACAAATGGTATGTACCAAGTCCAAGAGGGTCCATAACACGAGGGACCCCCTATGAAAGTTGAGGATGTTAACTATGCTAATTATCTTTGTCAAAGTGGGACATCCGAGGGGGTTATCAGAATCATAATTGAAATCAATGGAGGCCTCAGCAGGGACAAGGTGCATACAACAACAACCAAGGGAACTATAACAACAATTATGGTGATTCAAACTAAGGGAACTACAACAACAACAACTTTAGAAATAGAAGTTCTAATCCATACATTCCACCAAAAGGGAAGTCAAATGATCAAGGTAGTGTGAGGTTGGAGGCAATGCTTGAGAAGGTTCAGGAAAATAATACCAAGTCTAAAAAGATGTTATCTGGGCTAACGGAAATAGTGGGATCTCATACAGCGGCTATTCAAAAGCTCGAGTTGCAGATGCGTGATATTTCTAGAGAGCAGCACCCTCCTAAAAAGGGAGAACTTCCTAGTGACACTATTCTGAATCTGAAGAATAGGGGAGGCAGTGTAGACCGTGTGTTTGCTATAAGTACTCGGAGTGGTAAAATTGTAACACCTCATACCTTTAAACTAGGTTACGTTCATGATTTGAGACTTGGAATACCAGATGAGAAGGGTGGGAAATAAATTTGTCTCAATTCAGCAAAGTCCCATTTATACGACCAGTTATATAGACCGTATGTTATTATATAGCCCGTACAACCAGTCTGTGTTACGCAGGAGGAAAAATTCTAGTTTCTGCCAAAGTTTTAAAATGCTTTATACGGACCGTATTTTTAGTTCGTGAAGCTCATTTGTAACAATTCCAGTTTCTGGAATTTTTATCATTGTCAAATACGGCTAATTTATACGGACCGTATAACTTTATATGGATTGTATAAGTTGACCGTATAAATTCTTGACACAGTTAAGTATAAATACATTAGGTTCAGTTCTTTTTTCACTTTTCACATTCTCCAAGCCCTAGAACGAAGGTTTTCTCCTCCCAACAATCCAAAAAGCCAAGGTAAGCCTATTCCAATCATTCCAAGTCAATTCTAGCATATATTCATGTAATCTATTAAGGAAATCATTGTTCATAACCCAAGGATTTCAAGAAAACCCATCTCAAGGCTCAAGGTTTTAATCTTTTGGATTTCTATTACAAGCTTTTGAGCATTACCAGGTATGTAGGGCTTTTATCCATGTGTGGGGATATCTTTGTTCTTCCCCACGCCACGTTCCTCCATGATTATACAAAAGTTCACCAAAACTAAGGTTTTAGCCATGTTTATGATAACCCTAAGTTCATGTATCATGATATACCATGTTTGTATTACTACTTCGTTATTGTATTCTTAATATTCCATTTTGGTTATTGAGAATCTGTCCGTAATCTATGAAAAACCCATCCCTTGCAATTCATGGTTTCTTACATGCAAGTTACTAATTACTATGTTATTTTCATGAAAAACTCTACATATTTACACGTTTTTATGTAAGTATATTAAGTAACTACATCCATGTATCATGCAAGTCACATTTTATGAAAAATCATGGGCTCAGATGACACCTATATTATGTTCATATTTTTGGGAGTTGCACAGATTACTGAGAAGGATTTAATAGCCTGAAACTACGTTAGCCACCGTAGGATAAGGATAGCTCCGCCCATGTTTAAGACGATTCCTTCATGCTTTATTGATTGGATCCTTTCATTCCATGTTATATATTAACCCCCAGCAAGGTATGAGAGCTCTGCTGGTCGGGTCAGATACCAGACTCCACATACCTGCGTGGTGATTCATGTTGTCGGTTATACTTAAGTGCTCTCCACTTAAATATTTTTACTCCTGTTATATATATATATATATATATGTATATGTATTCATGTTCATGACCAGGTTTTAGTTTCAGTTTCAGCTTTCATCATGTTACTTCATGTGCCATATGTATTCATTCAGTTGCTTTACCTACTAGTACATTCAATGTGCTGACGTCCCCTTTCTATTGCCCGGGGGCCTACATTTCACGATGCAAGTACGAATTTACAGGACGAAGCATCTAGTCAGTTGTATCATTCACGTATCAGCTTTTGGTGAGCCCCATCTTCTTCAGGGTTTAGTCGTTTATCTATGTCCTATTAGTTATGCATTAAAGGTATGCTGGGGCCTTGTCCCAGTAGTTATGTTTAATAGACTCATGTTCATGTTAGAGGTTTCATAGACTAGTCAGTTATGTTATGTTAGATATTCGGAGTCGTCTAGCCATTTTGGCCCGTTACTATTATGTTTATTTAGACTATTCCGCATTGTGATATTATGATATTTTTGGACTTATGATTTATGGTCCCACGCTTTACTTAAATTATGCATGTTCATCGGTTATTCCGCATCAGTTCATGCCTATGTTGAGTCAGCACGCCATGTGGTTCACTCCGTCACATACAGTCAGGCATCGAGTGTCGTGTTACGTCCAGGCCATGGTTCGAGGCGTGACAAAGCTTGGTATTAGAGCACTAGGTTCAAGTGTCGTAGGGAGTCTATGAAATCATGTCCAGTGGGGTCACTTTTGTATGGGTGAGGGCCTCACACATATAAACAGCTGGCCACCAAGACATTTAGGATTGTCTCACTTCTTTCATGCTCTAGATCGTGCAGTTAGAGCAGTACTTTCAGGAATTCTTCTAACTTGTGTGAATTGCATCCGAAAAGAAAGTACAATAAGCGGAATACAGCTACTAGCCAGAGGGCTACAGTTGATGCAGCTCAGGAAGAAGCCGTTCGTACTCGGATAGCCTACTACGGCCCGCAGCCCCAAGCCGGACCGCACCTCCCGATGCTTCGACACGGATGTTAAGGGGAGCTATTCGGTTCACCGCATTGTGGCTAATCAGGCTCAACGTCAGGAAACGTCTCCTAGTGTCAGTGTTAGTGAAGGATCTATTAGTTCCAGGACTCAGGTATTCATACGGATGAAACCTCCAGTATTCACAGGGACTAAGGTAGAGGAGGATCCGCAAAACTTTATAGATGGGCTGCAGAAGGTGTTCTGCATTATGCATGCTACTGAGACAGAAGCAGCTGAGTTTGGTGCTTTTCAGTTACAGGATGTGGCCCATATCTGGTATGAATCATGGGAACCATCCCAATAGGAGGATGTACTTCCTACTACTTGGGATGAGTTTGCAGATGCTTTTCTTGACCACTTCATTCCAATTGAGGTCGGGGAAGCAAAGGTTATTGAATTCAAGAGACTAAGGTAGAATAACATGACAGTCCAAGAATATTATCATAAGTTTGTTTCATTAGCCAAGCATGCTCCCCATATGGTTCTCGATATGAGGGCCGTAGTTAGGAGATTTATGCTTGGACTCAAATCTGACTTGCACAGTGATGCAAAACAGCTGCTCAGAACAACAACATGACCATTGCCAAGATGGTTGCTTTTGTGCAAAGTAATGAAGACTGAATGAAAGAAGAAGAAGCTCTTCAGAAAAAGAAAGAGAGGGAATTTAGTAAACGAGCTAAGTCTGCAGGTAACTTCAGTCATGGGAGAAGTGGAGGCAAACAATTCTTTAAGAATAGTGTAACGACTCGTTTGGTCGTTATAGTCTTTTCGGCACTTTCGCCCTTTTTCGAGCTTGGTTAGATCACTTTTGATCCGCGAGGACCGTTGATACGCTTCTTGAGGTGTCTAAATTTGATTCGGGTGACTTTTTGTGAAATTTGGGCTTTAAGCGAAAAAGAGTTGACTCAAAGTTGACTTTTGAGTAAACAGACCTTTTTAAAAAATTCATTAATTTTAAGAGGTCCTGATGGTTGTTTAGAACTTGTGTGTATATCTAGCTCAGTTCCCAATGCTCCCGGATGCATTTTGAGACTTGGGTTAGGAAGTTGGAATTGAGGTATAGGGGGTTGACTCGGCCGAGACCTCTATTAGAAATTCTAAGGCCACGAGCTCGTTCATAGCGTGTTTTTATGTGTGTCTGTGTATGTGGGTTTGCGAGCATATGGCCTCGGGAATTAGTTGGAAATTCGAGTAGAAGTGTGAAACTTGGGGGAGTTTCTGGTGTCTGGGGCCCGCTTTGGCGATCACCCTGCCGCTGGTGTAGTCCTTCCTAATTGGGCATGACCGTTGTAGCGGTCATGGTACCATTGGAGCGGCACCGCTGGAGAGGTATTAGTGTCGCGGAAGCGGGTGACGGACAGTTAGTTCATTAAATGAGGTATTAAAAGCCCTTAGTCTATCATTTAATACCATTCCAAAATTTGAGCTCTTGGGAACTATTCTTGGGGATTATTGGTGAAGATTCTTGGTGATAAGTTCTCTTAAACTTCTGGCTAATTCATTATTCCTAATCATCTTAGAACCTCTTTTTCTTGTTAGTTCATTAGTAATGGAAGATTAAAAGTGGGTTTTGATGGATTTTTCTACCTAGGCTTTCCAGGGTGAGCACGAGACGTTCGCTGCCTTGAAGACTCCTCTTATTATGCCTTACTTTTCCATTCTGAGACATAGATAGATTTGATATATTATTATATTCCAGACTTGTGTATTTTCATTTAGATGCTTTTGTATGGATTAGACCAGACCCTGGGTGTATTTCTTCTTTCCGCACTTTCTTCTATATTATTATCGTAAGACTTACGTGAATGACTCTCTTCCACTAAATTGATTTATTTATTATGCCTTTACTATCGTTGGGTTTAGGGTTCACTTATCGAGGTGGGAAAGGTAAGTGTACACACAACTTAGCCAAAATGGGTCGTTACAAGTTAGTATCGGAGCCCTAGGTTACCCGGTCTATAATACAAGAGCGTGTCTAGTAGAGTCTCGTGGATCAGTACGATGAGCTTCGTACTTATCTACGAGAGGCTATAGGACATTTAGGAAATCTCACTTTCTTTCATTCTTTTGTGCTACTTTTATTCTAATTTGTATCTGGAAAAATCAAATTAGTATCTGACTCTTATCTCTTCTCTCACAGATGATGAGGACTCGAGCTACTACGGCCGAGGTCCCGTGCCGTAGCTCGCGCCTATGGTCGGCACCGAGGGCAAGCGACGGCCCCAAGGACGCGACGCGTGCAGCTAGAGGTCGCGGGGTCGCCCAGCCGAGAGCGGTGGCTCCCACAGGGTGAAGACGAGAGATCTCCCATCTCCAGAGCTTGAATATCAACAGGATCGAGACCAGGCCGTAGAGGATGGTGTGGCCCTAGCACGGACACTGCCTAAAGTTACTTCTGATCAGGCTATGTAGGATACTATGGCCAGAGTCTTACTTCATCTAAATGCCCAGCAGGTTGCCGCTGGTGTTACTACTCCTGGCGGAGGTTCACAGACCAGAGTTGAGGCGCAGACCCCAGAGCAGAGACCTACTCGAGTAGCACACCCCGCTGCAGCTATGGCTCCCTGTATTGATGCGGTACCAGCCCCGGGTGATGATCTTAGGCCCATGGAGGGCTCTGTTATGATCACGTTTGATCAGGATCTTGTTGGGAGATTTAGGAAGTTGGAGCCGCCGAGGTTATCGGGTACTTCTTCTGAGGACGCTTATGAGTTCTTCCTGGATATACATGAGTTGCTGTATAGGATGGGGATCGTGGAGACCCATGGAGTTGACTATGTGTCCTACCAGTTGTGCGGCACCGCGAAGACTTAGTGGAGGTATTTTGTTGCTTGCGTGTACTTAAGGGTTCCCCTTCCCTGATTTGGCCTCACTTCTGCCTGGCCTTCCTTGAGAAGTATACGCCCCGATCTTTAAGAGAGACGCGTAGGTAGGAGTTTGTACATCCTCAGTAGAGGGGTATGTCGGTGGAGGCCTATGTGACCCGCTATCTGTATCTGGCCCGTTATTCCACTCCTTTGATCCCTACTGAGGCAGACAGGATCAGGCATTTTTTTGGTGGGCTAATTAGTTCTCTTCAGATTCCTTGCCTTCAGGTGGAGGCCATGGGGGCTTCCTTCCATTCCATCGTCGAGCATGCTTGTTTGGTTGAGGGCGCTAAGGCCCGTGTATTTGGTGGTGGTGGTGGTGATAAGAGACCGCGTCAGACTGGGAGTTATGGTAGTTCTAGTTTGAGGGGCGTCGGTCAGTCGTCTAGGCCGTATCAACCATATTTCGACCTCCTCATGCATTTAGCTTTGTAGGCTTCCCCTAGTGAGCCACCCAGCGCAGAGCTACCGAGAGTTCATTTTCTTGACCTGTAGACTGGGTTGTTTTATTCGGGTTCTCAACTTCAGTTTATCAGCCTCCGACTTCTCTGACCTATTATTTTTGTGGCGAGGTTGGGCATGTTGCTGGGAGATTCCCCTGACCCAGGTGGGATTATCAGCCACCGAGGACTTCGAAATCATTTGGTCGTCGAGGTGGTGCTTTTTAGGCGGCGGTACTCAGTCAAGCCGCGATGGTTCTCAGGGTTGTAGAGGTGGATCCCAGGCAGTTTTAGGTGGCTCCCAGAGTGCGAGAGGGGGATCTCAAACTGGATATAGTAGAGCCTATTGTTAGTCATTTCCGGGTAGGCCCGAGGCAGAGGCCTCAGATACTATTTTTGCCCGTCATAGAGCAATATCTGTGTTTTTTGATCCCGGATCCACTTATTCGTATGTGTCTGCATATCATGTTATTTTTTGAGATTTGCTCTGTGATAGCATTAATATACTTGTTCATGTGTCTACTCCGGTTGGAGATTATGTGATTGTTGATCGAGTTTATTGGTCCTGTTTGGTTACTTTTATGGGGTATAACACTTGGGTAGATTTGATGATTCTCGATATGGCGGACTTTGATATTATTTTGGGGTGTCCTGCCTTTCTTCTTGTCACGTGAT
>NC_081342.1:27347760-27353906 GCF_029784015.1 Lycium ferocissimum
GGGTAGGGAGCCTCCCCCAAAAAACCGTATCCCGGGCCTTCCCCCCTCCCGGCCTGGGGGGGTTGGCGTCCCCCCACCTCAATCACGAGCCCCAAAATCGTTGAAAACCCACTCCCAACTCCCCCGCAATGCATCGAGAAGTACTCAGCTGAGACAACTCCAAAGCTGCGAGCCACGTCTCAAAACTATCTAAGCGAGCAGACGTGCCTTGCCTCAGTAGCACTATGGTAGCCGCAACCCTCTTATTTACAAACTCATCCAGCTGCCTGACAATGACTTTGGACTGCTCATCTACCGTCGCTGCCTGTTTTGCAAATTTCCTGAAGTTCTCGACCGAGAAATCATATGGGTCCGCAACTCTGTCTGTCCCCTGTGGCAGTGCAACGGGACCCTGTGGCTATGGCACAGCAGTGTGCAGTTGTGGAGTTGCAGTCTGTGGCTATAAAGCCGGAGTCTAGGTCGCATATGCATCTGTGTGTGGAGGCTCAGGATTTGTAGTCCGGATAGGCTCAAAAACAGGAGCAGTAATGGCGAGTAACACCTCAGTAGTATCATCGGCGGCCTCTGAATGCTGAATATCCTAAGGCTCAGGCAAAGCCCCAAATAATACCGGGAAGCCATCCTCTGCATCTTGGCCCTCTCTAATGGCCTCATCCTTGCTCTTCTTCGCTAAATACACATGCGAGGCTGTAATCTGCTGATCAATGTGTGGGAAAATAAGGACATGTGCCCTCTGAATGAGCTCAGTGATCAAACACGGATATATTAATGAAATAATGGACTGTGAAGTCCTCAGCTGAATCTCATCGGCAGCCAACTGCCCGAAATTAATCGGGTATCTAGTCATCAATGCAGAAACTATAATAGATCTGTCAACAGTGAGTGCATTGTCGGCCTGAGTAGGAAGAAGCCGCAACTATATCACACTCCACTAGAACTTGTCATCAAGTGTCAACCAGCGCTTCTTTATCCGCTCGGACATGCCAGTAGTCTCCGCCATCTTTCTTGGTCAGCCAATCACTTCGCCACCCAATCTTGGACTGCCTTCTCCTGCTTTCTATCAAGTTTATCATTCAAGGTTCTATCGCGATTTTCTTACTTTGTTAATCAAGACTCCATACGCAGCATACAACTCCCGCACCAACACTGGACAGTACTC
The DNA here is from genome assembly GCF_029784015.1 of Lycium ferocissimum. Classification (NCBI taxonomy): domain Eukaryota; kingdom Viridiplantae; phylum Streptophyta; class Magnoliopsida; order Solanales; family Solanaceae; genus Lycium; species Lycium ferocissimum. The sequence goes on from NC_081342.1 coordinate 27,348,920, forward strand.
CCGAGGAGCATTATCTATAAAGCCCAACTTATAGTCCTCAATGGTGTCTCTGGTGGGAAGGATCTCCAGAACCTCAAAACTCATACGCCTCTCCTCATGGATAGTTCTATTTTCGTTCGGTCCAGTTCCATTTTTCAATGCCACCCCAATGTCAAACAGTTCCTTAGCACCAGCGACTGTGAATCGGAGACGGTCATCTTCTAAATTTTTTGTTATGATATCTTGTGTTGTAGTCGCATCATCACCATCATCGGTTGGAAGTGAACTCTGCTGAGTCGGGGATCTGATGGGTGACTGGGAGGCCGGTGAATCACCCCTCGTGAAGTGTCTCCTGAAGCAGCCTCTGAACCCTCTGATTTGGTGGGTTGCTACAAAATCCGTGAAGTGTCTCCTGAAGCAGCCTCTAAACCTTCCTCTGCATCACCATTACTTGATCCGGATGAAGACGATCCCTCCTCTTTAGACTGGAAGGAACCGAAAGGTGAACGAGATGGCACTGTTGTTATATCCCGTATTTTGTACATTGGGATAATCCGAGCTAACCATGATAAGTTAAGGACAAGACTATTCCGGGTTACGAGGTAGATACTTTTAACCTCCGATTTTGTTTTAAGGCACAAGTTGCTTATGATTTTATTGGTATGGAATATTAAGAAAAATTAGGGGTTAAAAGTGAATTATGAAAAGTTAATTATTTCATGAAAAAAGGGCAAGTTGGCCGTGTGGTGTGAGTAGGGTACCACCCATGGCTTGGCTAATTTTAATTCATCCAAGCCATGTGTGGGGCATGTTCCACATGGGTGAATTATATATATACATAATAGATGACCAAGCAATACAATTAGTCATCTTTCTCATACCTTAGAAGCTTGGAGAAACATGGAGAAAACAAAGGGAGAACCATTCGGCCAAGGGCTGGCCGAATATGGTGCCATGAAAATGGATCAAAAAAAATATTTTCTTCTAGCTTTTCAACCAATTAGAAGGTCCTAATTAACGTGGAGTAGTTGTTGGAGCAAGCAAACCATTCATTCTTGCAAGCACCAACCCTAGCCAAGTTGAAAAACTAAGTGGAAAAGGTAAGGTTCAATCTTCTTTTACATGTGTTATGGATGGTTTGTGTATGTTGTGGTGTGTAGAAATGGATGAAATTCATGAAATTGTGTGTGTGGTGTTGTGGCCGTAGGGGCTACTTTGTGTAGAGAATGACGAACTAATTTTACTTAGTATTTTAGTTGTTGTTGTTGTTGTTGTTGTGGATTCTATGATGCAAGTGAAGATTTGATGGTTCAAATTGAAGTTGTAATCGTTGTGGGCTGTTTTGGAAGCTAACGTGATTTTGATATAATTTCTTGTTTTTATGAGAATGATGTTGTTAACGTGTGGATTGTTGGTATAGTTTATGAATTTGGAAGAGAGGAATGTGTTGTTGTTGTTTTTCTTGAACTTGGAAGGTTTCGGGTTGCATTGTATATTGGATGGGCTGTTTTAAGTATTATGCGAATTGTTTGAAATGTTCTTGAGTCTTGTTTGAATGTTCTCGGGATGGTATTTGAACGGGTGATCATTGGTGTTGGCTTGATTGTATGTGATTGAATTGAATGTAAATGAAATGCCGTCGAATTATATAGAAAGGAATTACTAATGTTAGAATACGTTTTGAATTACTTATTGATGTTGTTAGTATGGTTGTTGGTATTGTTGTTGATGATATTGGCCGAGTTGAATTCTTGGGGTTTGTTGAATTTATAGGGGAAATCTTTTGCCCGAGTTTTACGTAAATAGAGTGATAGCTTGGGATTGAATTCCTAAGTGCCTATGACTAATGTTTGGTATCTAACGACGTTGTTGTAGATCTTGAGAAGCCGAGACTTAAGTTCGGATTAACTTAGGAAGCGGACAAGGTATGTAAAGCCTAACATTTCTTTCTTTTGGCATGTCTTAGTTGTAAGTAGGCCATGATACGAGCCTCGGGGTAACTCCATTCTTACGATCCGAGCTTGTATACGATTCTTATTCACTTCTCGATGTTAGCATTCTTTATATAGTCATACTATGGTTCTTGTGTCTTTTGTATGATTGGAAAATAAATGTTGCATAGAATCTATGTTGAATATTGTCTCTAACTTTCATAGACGGGCTCGGATCGCTTCGATACGTTCGTAGAAGATTCTATAGCAAATAATGTCTCTAACTTTCATAGGCGGGCTCGGATTGGTTTGATACTTGTCCGTGGTCCCCGAGACTTTCCTTTGTACAGTTCTAACGACTTTTTGAAAGAACTTAGCATGATTATCGTCGTAACCCCCGAGCGTTGATTACTTACTTATCTGTTGAGTCTGAAATGATGATTTTTATGCATATGGTTGCTCATGACTCTGCTCGTGCATACTGTTGTTACATCTTTCGCCTAGTCCCGGGCCGGTTATGTCATCGTGCGCACTATGCTATATTCCGGAGTATGATGTGTTATGGTTCACCGAGTCCTCGCTAGAGGGCCGGGTACCGTATATATTTTGGTGTTATGATGTGTTATGGCGTTATGATGTGTTATGGAGATATGCTGGGTTACGGAGATATGAAATCTTCCGGAGTATGATGTGTTATGGCGCCAATGACGGGAGGGCGACCATATTCCCTGAGCCCCATGCATGATTTGTGTTTTAATAAGTAAGCATTTTGGTATTCTGGATATTATACTTATTTTCTGTACTTCTGGTTCCGATTATGATCCTGTTTACTGTATTTCATGCTTTGCATACTCAGTACATATTTCGTACTGACCCCCTTTCTTCGGGGGCTGCGTTTCATGCCCGCAGGTACAGATACTCGTTTTGGTGATCCGCCAGCTTAGGATTTCCATTCAGCTATCTTGGGGCGCTCCCTTGTTCTGGAGCCTATATTTTGGTACAGACACTTCCGTTATATATATGTATATATGTCTATTCAGGGGTACGGCGGGGCCCTGTCCCGTCATATGATTCTGTTGTTAATCTTAGAGGTCTGTAGACATATGTGTGGGTTGTGGGTAGTTATTGTATAGTTATGTCTGTGTGGTTTGTGTTCTGGGCGTCCCCCCTATATTATGACAGCCTTGCCGGCCTGTGCCCGATATGTACATGTATATATGTTTTGGGACACTATATGTTATGAAAGTCTTGCCGGCTTATGTGCGATATCATCTGCTGAAAGTTGTGACAGCGATATGTACATATATATATTTGTGACAGCTTTGGGGCGACATTTCACTTTTCTGTATGTATAAGATCTGGTTATACTAGCTATGGTCTGACGTCTGACCTTTGTATATGTATAATCTATTTGTACGCTGATTCTTGTTAATAGGTATGTACGGGTGTCCAGTTCGGGCACTAGTCACGGCCTACGGGGTTGGGTCGTGACAACTGTGACCTGCCTTTTCCAAACAGGAATAACACCCCTATTTTTCCTTACTGGCATAACCTCGGCTTCATCTTATGAAGGTTCATCTCTCAGAGTGAGTTAACCACTGGGCTACATTCTACTCGTTTCTCTCTGTTTCTGCCTTGAACTACCCCCTCGTGTAGTTTTCAACTTGGGTGAAGCCATATCTATCATCAAAAACCATTCGTTAATCAGTATGTGCAATACAAGCTCAATCAAAGGCATATGAGTCCATTCTGTTTGTTCTCTAAAAATGTGGCTTGCGTTTACCGTCGACTTACTGACGGTACCGTTGACTTACTGACGATACCGTCAGTATGTTTACGGTCCAGTCAATTTGAAAACAAAGAATCTGCAAGTTAAGTCAAATTCCAAAAGCATAGACATCACAGAATAATTTTTCATCTATGTACAATCTTTTGGGGTTCGGGGCTTTGGGGTTGCTCAGACTTCACCCACTTGTTTCACATCTTTTTGACCATTTGGTATATTATCAAACTTTTGTTTGCCGGGCATAACAATATCAAACCAACATTATCAATCGAAATGCCCTCTAACCCTGGAGTTATTCAGACTTCACTCCACTATTTTCATTGCTTTTCACATAATAACTATTACGAATCATTGGTGGGCATAATGAATCAACACGAATGTGGATCAAATGCCTGCCGACTTAATGAAGGTACGTGTAACACCCCGTAAACTTGAACTAGGTGTGAATATGTAAAAAAAATCTAGTATTAAGATGATATTTTATCTATATGAATCCATTCTTGGTGAATTCGGGTGGAGGATGGTCGTTTTGAAGTCAAACCAATTAGTGAAGTTCTTAAGGCCTCTTAAATTCGCCTAAGTTTTGGTAGGTCTGTCTTCTAGGCAATTTTTATGAAAATACGTTGCGAATTTGGAAACACTTCCTCAATGAAAGTTGCCGATCTTTGAAATAGCTTTCCAACGGTAGGTCGCCCAGCCCAAACGGAGTTACGTACAAGAAGTTATATCCATTTTACCAAACACTGTGCAGAACCGACACACGCCGCCTATTCAGGCGCGTGGGGGCGCGTGCGATGGCCCCGCATCGCGGGCCAATCGCGCAAGTCTGAGTATTGAGCTGCAGAACATCGCGCGATGGTCCCGTATTGCGGACCCATCGCGTAACGGGTCGGATTTAGGTCAAAAAGTCGGGTTTACGCGTTTTCAGTTATATTTAAGGTTGGGGTTTATTTCTGACACCCCATTCACGAAAATTTACCCTAAAGTCAATAAGAACAAGTCCCAAGCCTCAAGAACCCTAAAAGGGTTGCAACATAATTCTTTCCAAAGTGATTCAAGCTAGGGTTTGGGTGTTCTTCATTAGAAAAGTGATTTGTTAAACTCTGTTTAACAAATTAAGGTATGTCTCCCTTTTAAAAACCTTATTTTGGATGTATGTCTCCCTTTTTAAAAATCTTATTGTGATTTGTATGTCTCCTTTAAAAACCTTATTTTGGATGTATGTCTCTTATTTTGGATGTATGTCTTTTAAAAACCTTATTTTGGATGTATGTCTCCCTTTTAAAAACCT
>NC_081342.1:27354006-27366112 GCF_029784015.1 Lycium ferocissimum
ATTGGGCAGACGGGTCCGTCCGTCCATATGTCTAGTACTCTAGTGAGGCTCGTAGATCGCGTTTGGGGTAGTGGTCCCATAGTTTGTATGTACATGCATGTATATATCATTTTGATAGCCGAAGGGCTTATGTTTATAAAAGTAAATATGTTTCAAATGTTAATAAAGTTCTATGATTATGAGCATATAGTATGAATGAGAGCAGATAAGTGACAGAATGAGTAGTGTTCGGTGGTTAGCCCCGGATGCCCGTCATGGCCAGTAGCCCAGGTCGTGACAATATCAAGGTTGTCGCCTCCTGTGGTACGCGTGCCCGAATGGCTCTACTGATCAATTCACCCAAGTTCATTGGGTACCTGGATAGCATGGCAGCCACAACCGTCGGCTTCCGTCTCTGTGACTATGTTATCTCGCTCCCCGTGGGGCGTAACCCGATATATGACGAAATTCCACGTAAATTTAGCTTCCAAGCGATATCCGCCTTTATGTATTTTGGCGGCCAAGTTTTTCACCCATGGGGCCTTATCCACCGGCCCTCTAGCTATTACAGCCGCAAACCATTCCCCTCGTATTGCTCGGCCTTCTTCGGTCAAACTTATCATCATATTCACTGACCGTGGTCAGCCCAGTGAAGTCATCACCAAAATAAAACACGTTGATTGTGCGGTCCGAGATATCAACATGTACACCCCAAACATACGGTGTGTCTAATAGAGGCGGCTTTCAAAGCTTTTCTTTGCTCTTGTGCCGTCGTCTAGCATCACTCGTAGGTAGCATAGAATTATAGAACCATGGTCGGCACATAATCCCCTGAGGTCATGCAATGCTCTAAGATGATAGTGCTAGATGAGATCAGTAATCTGAGGGTAACTGTTATATCCCGTGTTTTTGCGCATTTGAAAAATTTGGAATAACCTTGCCTTGTGGGAAATAAGGTTATGTTTTTGTTTTATTTAACGTATGTGTGATATTCATGGAAATTTATTGAAGCGAAAATACGGAAGAATCAAGGCAAAGTTGGAATTTCAAAAAAATTTGTTTCGGGAATTACAAAATGTGATCCATGAATCATTGGGCCTCAAAAAAAAAAAGGAAGAATAAGCAAGGCCTGGCAGGGAAGGGGTGGTCGGCCAAGGTCCGTTAAGAGGACCCAGTGACCCCCCAATTCATCCATGTGATGAATTACTTAAGTGGGCTATATAATAGTTATATACTACATAGAAGGTTCAAGAGAATTAAAAGAGAAGGAAAACAAAGAAGAGCAAGAACAAAAGAAAAGGGCCTATTCGACCATGTCCTAGGAATTTCACCCCTTGGAAATCTTGATCCAAAAATTATTTTCTTGATATATCCCACTAATTCAAGGCTTCTCTACAACTTGGCATAGTTATTTCGGAAGATAGACCGTTGGTTTCGTCGTTTTGACAACTTGGTGAAGTGAAGAAGTTAGAAGAAAAAGGTAAGATTCAATTCCCTTTTATGTGTTGTAAGGCCTTTGTTTATGTTGTAGTATGTAGAAATGGGTAGAAATCATGAAAATATGGAAGTTGCATGGTGAGCGTGCATGTGTGCATGTGACCGTGTAGGTGTGTTAGTGTATAGATAAAGTGGGTTGAATTTTATGTCGTATTCTAGCTATGTTGTTGTAAACTTTATATTGGGAATGAAAGTTGAATGAAAATTGGATGGGGTTGGAAAATTGGCATGTTGGTCGTGTGGTATGTATGGTGTAGGAAGAAAATGAAATGAAATTCATTTAGGTTGTTAGCCATGTCGTTGTGACATATATGACGTAAATAAGTCTTAAACGATTCGAATTGGCATTAAAATGGCATGTATGTCATTATGGGAAATTATGTGATTTTTATATGACTTTTATATAAGTATGGAAGTAAGATTTTAAATGTGAATTATGGTTGTTGTTGATGAATTTGGGAGACGAAAATGTGTTATGAACATTTATGTCAAAGAATGGAGGTTTTGAATGAATTATGATTTCGGTGATTTTTGTATGCTTTGCAAATATTTTGTATAATGGTATGGAATACTTCCAAGTTGTGTTGGAATGATTTTGATTAGTAAATGAATACGGAAATGTTGATATTAGCTTGGAATTGTGAAGTTGGAATGGAAGTTATTGCGTTGTGTAGAAAAGAAAACTATTAATGCTAGAATGAGTTTAAATTGATTCTTAATGGCTATTATTGTGGTTATTGGTATTGTTGATGTGGTTGTTGATAAATTTGGCCGAGTTAAATCTCGGGGATGTTGAATTGATAGAAAAAATGCAGACCTCCGATTGATTGGTTCGATATGGGTGAGACAAAGTTGATCAGACTAGGTATGGTTCGGCAAGCAGTTAGTAAGATAAAAGCTCACTCAGGGAGGATGTTATATCCCGTGTTTTTGCGCATTTGAAAATTTTGGAATAACCTTGCCTTGTGGGAAATAAGGCTATGTTTTTGTTTTATTTAACGTATGTGTGATATTCATGGAAATTTATTGAAGCGGAAATACGGAAGAAGGCCAAGGGAAAAGTTGAAATTTCAAAAAAAAATTGTTTCGGGAATTACAAAATGTGATCCATGAATCATTGGGCTCAAAAAAAAAGGAAGAATAAGCAAGGCCCAAGTGAAGGGGGTGGCCGGCCAAGGTCCATTAAGAGGACCCAAGCCCACCCCAATTCATCCATGTGATGAATTACTTAAGTGGGCTATATAATAGTTATATACTACATAGAAGGTTCAAGAGAATTAAAAGAGAAGGAAAACAAAGAAGAGCAAGAACAAAAGAAAAGGGCCTATTCGGCCATGTCCTAGGAATTTCACCCCTTGGAAATCTTGATCCAAAAATTATTTTCTTGTTATATTCCCACTAATTCAAGGCTTCTCTACAACTTGGCATAGTTATTTCGGAAGATAGACCGTTGGTTTCGTCGTTTTGACAACTTGGTGAAGTGAAGAAGTTAGAAGAAAAGGTAAGATTCAATTCCCTTTTATGTGTTGTAAGGCCTTTGTTTATGTTGTAGTATGTAGAAATGGGTAGAAATCATGGAAATATGGAAGTTGCATGGTGAACGTGCATGTGACCGTGTAGGTGTGTTAGTGTATAGATAAAGTGGGTTGAATTTTATGTCGTATTCTAGCTATGTTGTTGTAAACTTTATATTGGGAATGAAAGTTGAATGAAAATTGGATGGGGTTGGAAAATTGGCATGTTGGTCGTGTGGTATGTATGGTGTAGGAAGAAAATGAAATGAAATTCATTTAGGTTGTTAGCCATGTCGTTGTGACATATATGACGTAAATAAGTCTTAAACGATTCGAATTGGCATTAAAATGGCATGTATGTCATTATATATGTGATTTTTATATGACTTTTATATAAGTATGGAAGTAAGATTTTAAATGAATTATGGTTGTTGTTGATGAATTTGGGAGACGAAAAATGTGTTATGAACATTTATGTCGAAGAATGGAGGTTTTGAATGAATTATGATTTCGGTGGATTTTTGTATGCTTTGCAAATATTTTGTATAATGGTATGGAATACTTCCGAGTTGTGTTGGAATGATTTTGATTAGTAAATGAATACGGAAATGTTGATATTAGCTTGGAATTGTGAAGTTGGAATGGAAGTTATTGCGTTGTGTAGAAAAGAAAACTATTAATGCTAGAATGAGTTTAAATTGATTCTTAATGGCTATTATTGTGGTTATTGGTATTGTTGATGTGGTTGTTGATAAATTTGGCCGAGTTAAATCTCGGGATGTTGAATTTATAGGGGGAAATGCTTCCAAATTTCGGTAGACAAATATGGATTTAAGTTTGAATGCATAAAAGCTTGAAGCTTATATTTGGCAACTATGACCAATCAGAGATTTTGGAGCAAACGATTTGAGTTTGGGCGAGCGTAAGAAGTGAAAAAAAGGAATGTAAAGCTATCCATTTTCTTTTTGGCATGTCCTAGACATACTAGGTTGAGATTTGAGCCTCGGGGGCAATTCTGTTCATCGAAATCCGAGTCTGATTTTAGATACTATTCATTCAATGTAATTGAATTATAATTCTTATGTTTTGTTGGAAAACTATTTAAGCATCCACATCTTGTACAAATGTGACAGAATCGTTTGAAACTTACATGGATGACTCCATAGAGTCTAATGTTCATAATTTATGTCCGCCACCTCGACTTGGCCCGAGGTGGGCCCACTAGTCCCGAGACTTCCTTCGTCTATCTTACCTAATCCATCTTGGTATAATATAAAGAGGGGACTTCTGCCTATGAATTTAAGGTTCCGTTTGATTTGCTCATAAGTTATTTGAAGGCTCCTAATGTGGACAATACTAAATTTTCGTAAAACGGTTGATGAAGTATTTTTTTGAAAGTTTTATAAATTTAAAGGCTCATATCTTTTGTATACTAATTCTGACAGACTCGATACTTATTTTGAACCTTCTAACTGCAATAAATAAGTATACATATATGTGTATTTAATCGTCGAGTCTTGGAATTAAATTGTGTATATGCATATGGTTTCCGCACTACTCTGCTCGTGCCTATTACTATGATATCGTTCGCGGCTTCTAGGCCGGTTTGTGATCGTGTGCACTATGATAAATTCGCAAGATCGTGTTACGGTTCCCGAGACCTCGCCATAGGGCCGGTTCCGTTTATGGAGTTATGTCGTGATATGGCCTATGATATGTTTGATGATATGATATGTTTGATGATATAATATGTTGTGTTCGGGGTGTACGGAGATTTGAAACCTTCGGGAGTATGCGTGTGGCACCAAATCGGAGTGGTGACCACGTTCCCGAGCCTTATGCATGATCTTTGTTTGCATTATGTACATATGTCTCGCATGTGTTTGATATATATATATATATTGATCCGGTATTCTCTCTCTGTACCTTTCACTTCGCTATGGTTTGGACTTCGTACTTTATGCTTTACATACTCAGACATCTTTCGTACCGACCCTTTCTTCGAGGGTCGCGTTTCATGCCCGCGGTACGCAGATTCGTGGTCTCGCACGTGTAGGTTATACATTCTCGCTATCGAGAGTGCTCCTTTTGATCCGGAGCCCATATGTGGGTACCTATCTTCTGCGATGTTTATGCTTTTGTATGTTTGATTATTTGGGGTACGGTGGGGCCCTGTCCCGTCATATGTTTCCGTTTCGATTTGTAGAGGCCTGTAGTCATATATGTGGGTCATGGGTCATGTATGTGTTCGTTTGTTTATGATCTGCGTCTTAATGCGGTCCCGTTTGTTATTATGGCCAAGTCGGCCAAATCGTCTGTACATGTGTATGTATCTGGCGATGTATATTCCGCCAATCTATCAGATTTGGATGCGGCCTAAATGGCCCGTACTTTGGTATATGTGTGTATATCTGTTCGGCGACGTGTATTCCGCCGCCCCTTTTGACTATGATCTGATAATTTTTGCACGCGCGACCGCTTAAGATAATATTTGCTTTTAATCTGTTTGAGACAATTAATATGAAAGTTTGAGTTAGAAAAAAAAAATATAACGAGTTAGTATGTGCATCTGTTTGGGGTATCCAAGTAGGACATCAGTCGCGGCCCACGGAGCTGGGTCGTGACAGTAACTCTCTAAGCCGCTCATACTGATTTGTTCTTCTTCTTGAATATTCCTCCTCGGATTACCCCTGCTGACTGTAGTCGCCCCTTTTATATAGTACTTTTGGCACCTCTCATAGGGGAATCGGATTGCGGTATACCTCATCTTTTTCAGCCAAAATTGGCAAAAGCTCTTGTTCCTCATACGAATTTCCTTTCAAGAGCGGTTGGTTGCTCTGTTCTTTGCCGCCGCTAGTACTAAATGACGGATGTGGAGGATGAAATTCCTCTCTTCGGGGGAAATGTGGGGCGGGTGATACTGCTCGGAGAGTGGTGGCCTGTGCCCTCATTCTAGTCATTGGGACCACTGCTTGATGTTCAGAGTCGGAGGGTTCATCCCTAAGAGTAAGGGTTATTTGTCCTCGATCTCGGCCTTTTCTAGGACCACCACCCCGCTTGATTGGATTCTTTGGAGGCATATCTGCAAAAAGAACACCCTTTATTGTTGAGACAACCATAGAAATATAACAAAATCGAAAAAAAGTGCAAAACATGTGACAATGATAAAGCTGCCAGTGGTCCGTCGATTTGCTAGAGGAGTCGTCGAACAAATCGACGGAGCGTCGAAGTGTTTGTCGAACTGATCGATGAGCCGTCAATCTCATCGTTGATCTTTTGCCAGCCACTAGAAATTTCAACTTAAAGACGGTGGGAAGGACACCCCGTCGATTGATTCGACAGGCTATCAAGTCCACCGTCGAGTTTGTTTTGGTTCAGATTTCTGAGAGAACTTATTCGACGTTGAGAAGGACGGTCTGTCGAATGAAACGACGAACCGTCGAACTGAGCGTCGAATGATTAAAAAGGAGCATCGCTAATAAATACAATACAATCCGTGGGACGTGGTGCAAATCTTCACGTAGTTTGGGGTTACTCAGACTTCACCCCACGTTGGCTTAGGTTAGAATAGGGGAAACAATTAGCGGCCAAAACAACTCTATGGTCGTAATGCCCTCCAAGCCATCGTTACACACAACACCACACTTTGGCATTTCATCAAACAGGTGGCGGGCAAAACAATAATAATCTCATGAATAAGGTGTGTTTGTCGTAATGCCCTCCGACTCGGCGAAAGACCAATGAATCAACATCCAAAAACAACCCACCCCCAGTAAAAAATTGAGCATCCCAGGCGAAATAAAAGCAAAACACGGAGCAATTGGAAGGCAAGCAAAATAAATAGAAAAACATGGAAGTCAAGCAAACACTAGTATGAACAAGTGAACAAGCAATACATGATCTATTTGTCACAACCCGACTAGGGCCATGACGGGTACCCGGGGCTAACCACCGAGCACCACTCATTCTATTATTCATCCTGCATTTATTCATATTTCTTATGCTCGTAATCATAGAAAGCTATATCATCTGAAACATGTTCACTTTATATACATAAGCCCTTCAGCTATCAAAATAATATATATATATATATACATGAGAAACTGTGAGACCATACTACCCACAACTGAGTATCTACGAGCCTCTACTAGAGTGCTAGACGTAGGGACGGGAGAGGACGCCGTCATGCCCAAAAAATGAATATATACATCAAAAAAATAAGTCAATGGCACCTCCGGAATAATGGGCTGCTCTCAATCAGCTACTAGCTCCTACGAGTCTGGATCACCTCCTTGCCTACCTGTGGGCATGAACACAGCATCTAAAGAAAACGGACGTCAGTACGAACATTGTACTGAATATGTAAGGCATCAACAACAAGGAAATATTAATGAAATGAGGAGCAATCTGTAACTGGCTGTGAATCATAAAAGAAATAATGCATGCTGGCTTACTTTCATACTCATCATCATATCATAAATGCATATATATATAAGCTGCCCGACCATATAGGTACCATGTGATAATCATTAGCATTAGCCTGCGTCCAGGCCTCCCGCGTCCGGGGTACCATCTCATGCCGCCCACTAGTGGTGTCTACCCATGCCATCTGGCCATGGTGTATACGCTGCCCGCCTTAGCGGTGACTGCCCGGCCATATAGGCGCGGTGTAACATCATCATCATAGCATACTCATCATAATGTACTCATCATATTTCATGCATGGAAACTCAAGGACAACTATGCTTTATCGGGGTGACATAAGGTCGTGAATCCCCGATTCCATTATGGAGCATTCATACACATGCTACCTCACCTTGAAGAAATTAGCATATAAGGTGAGTGTATATAATGAACAACATCAATAGATTATAGATAGCATCTTTAGCTCTATAGGAACATCATATCATGGACTCTAGAATCTTTAGACTTTGGCTTATCATCATCACTATCGTACTCATAGTGTATCTCTTATCTCATATGACTATTCATAAACAAGGACTCTTGGTTTTCTTGAAGATAGGAGATTTATGAAAAAGGAGAAAATTTATGCTATAAGATTCATGCCTTCGAAAGAAAGGACTAGCCTCACATACCTTTGTCGTTTAACTATTCTATTACTTGCTCGTTCTCCTTTAATGCTCACATCTTTACCTTCAAGAGAATTCGCATCGACATTAGCTAAGCAATTACAAAGACATGCTTACTAAATCTAGAGAAAATTGGGCGGCATTTCCTTTGTTATACAACTTCCCTCATATTACATGTCAACTCCCACACATCCATAACAACAATCACAATATCATTCATTTGCTTTATTCACATTTAGTAATTTCACTTCAATTCTCCATAATCATGATCAAAGTTCACTATCGCGTTCTCTCATGTATAATACTTATTCCATGTTCTAAATGTCATTCATAACCGGCTTACAATCACAACATATCCATATTCATGATTCATTCCAAACTATGGCTCAACAAGGACACTATTCTTGCATTTATGACCCACTTTCTATATTCTTTTAAAATCCAAGTGTTTCAACTTCTCAAGACCTTAAACAACATAAGAATACCATAAAACTTACCTTAGATAATGGTAGAATAAGTCTTGAGTGGAATACTCTTCTTGCACCCAAAACCCTAGTTCACTTCCCTTGAAATTTCTTAGCTTGGATGAACTTTGATGAATTTCATACACTTGATTCACTTGAATTCTTGATATTGATCTTTGATTTCCTTTGTTTTCTTGTGGATGAAGAGTAGAGAGAGTTCTAGAGGATTCTAGAGAGAAGTGGAGTGAAAATAAAATGAATTAATGAACTTGGGTCTCCTTTTTAATAACTCAAAATCTGATCCGTCGGGCAATTATACGAACACTTATACGGTCCGCATAAACTTATACGGTCCGTATAAGTGACCGTGAAACGGACCCTTCAACATCTCTTCTCTGTGACCATTATACGGTCTATTATACAGTCCGTATAAATTTATACGGTCCGTATAAGTAATCGTATAATCCCACTAGTGAGGGACCTTCACTGTGATGGTTCTGCGGTCCATTATATGGACCGTATAACATTATACGGACCGTATAGCCCATCAGTTCACTGATCTTATTCTCATTACTTCGTTGATCTCCGATCCTTATGAAACCTTCTTAACACTTGTTTAGCACTTCATTAACAATCTAAGGGACGTCATAATTCTTCTCCAAAGCATCATTAGAACGTCATTAACTCGATATTCGTAATTCTTTCCGACACACAACATATGACTCGCCTTCCTTAACAACTTTTTTTTCACTTACCTTAAATGTCTTTGAAAATCTCAATTAGGACATTAAATGCTATTTCTCACTTATCAAAACATTGCACACATCATGCCCTTTATTAGCCGATTTACGGTACGTTAACAGGAAATTTTCGAGGTGTAACATTCTTCCCCCCTTTTAGAACATTCGTCCTCGAATGTTAATTCATCGGGAGTTCTATAAAAATTTTACCTGTGTTTCCCCTGTAATATGGCATTACCATCCTGTCACAACAACCCATAATAACATTGCCTCACAGGGCCATAATACAATAGCAATATAAGTTGGCCACACAGGACCCATGTGCATAAAAGAAAAGCATACATACCTCAAAATCTCGATGTCACATCATAGATCTCTTCCAGGGGTTAAAACAAATGCGGGTATGTGGATTTCATCTTCTCTTCCACTTCCCAAGTCATCTCTTCTCGATTGTTATTTTGCCACAAGACTTTAATTGAAGCTACTTCCTTATTTCGAAGTCTTCGTACTTGCCTGTCTAATATGGCAATGGGCACTTCTTCATAAACTAGCTTTTCTGTCACTTGAACATCATCTATTGGCACAATCTTTGTAGGATCTCCAACACACTTGCGGAGCATTGAGACATGGAAAACTGGATGGACTAATTCAAGTTCTGAAGGCAAGTCCAATTCATAAGCTACTTGACCCACTTTGCGGATAATCTTATAGGGTCCAATATATCGAGGACTTAATTTCCCTTTCTTACCAAATCTCATCACCCCTTTCATTGGCGACACATTTAAGAATACCCAATCGTCAACTTGAAATTCTAAGTCTCTCTGGGTTGTCCGCATAAGATTTTTGGCGACTTTGGGCTGTCAACAATCGATCTCGGATCACCTTGACTTTTTCTACTGCTTGTTGAATCAACTCAGGGCCTATTAATTGTACTTCTCCGATTTCAAACCATCCAATTGGGGACCTGCACTTCCTTCCATATAAAGCTTCATACGGAGCCATTTGAATACTGGAATGGTAGCTATTATTGTATGCAAACTCAATTAGAGGTAAGTGGTCATCCCAACTACCACCGAAATCTAAAGCACATGCTCTTAGCATATCCTCCAAGGTCTGAATAGTACGTTCGGCTTGTCCATCAGTTTGCGGATGAAATGCCGTGCTGAGCTTTACTTGAGTACCCAAACCTTCTTGGAAGGATTTTCAAAACTTTGCTGTGAATCGTGCCCCTCTATCTATGATAATGGATATCAGAATACCATGGAGCCTCACAATCTCCTTGAGATACAACCTTGCATAATCTTCTCATTGCCGAGTATGTAGTTATTTGGAAGAAAATGAGGCTGCTTTCGTGAGTCTATCCACATCACCCATATGGAATCATACTTGCCTCGAGAACGAGGTAATCCCAAAATGAAATCCATATTGATCACTTCCCATTTACAAGTAGGAATTGCCATTGCTTGCAATAATCCTCCTGGCTTTGATGCTCAATTTTCACTTGCTGGCAATTTGGACATTGAGCTACAAACTCTGCTATATATCTCTTCATGCCATCCCACCAATATATCAATTTGAGATCATGATACATCTTCGTCGCTCCTGGATGAATAGAATACCGAGAATAATGAGCTTCTTCTAGAATCCGACGACGCAATTCTGCAACATTTGGCACACATAGCCTGCCTCGGTATCTAAGAATCCTATCCATAGAAGTTTCAAATGGAGACTCCTCTTTTGCATGACATGTATCTCTATAATGGTTCAATTGAGGATCTTCATACTGTTGCTCTTTCACTTCCATATCCAAGGACGAAACTATAAGATTATTAACACTAACTCCTGCACCACCTGAATCAATTAAACGTACTCCAAGATTAGCTAGTTGGTGGAGCTCATGAATCAATTCTTTCTTTTTCAAAGGAACTTCACATAGACTGTTACACCTCGCATTTTATGCGTATTCGGAAAAATTGGAAACAAGTCGGAATGGTAGGAATTAAGGTTCTAATTGGATTCTACTTAGTGTGCACACATGGGATGTTTAAGGAAAATATTGAAGCGGAAATATTAAGGAAGGTTAAGGACAATGTAATGTATTGATTTTGTTGGGTTCATAAGTTATTTATGGGAAATGTAGACGTGGAAATATCGGAAAGGACTAGGGCAAAATTGGAATGTCGGAAAATGGTTTCATGAATTGCCAACCATATGGACTAAGAAAATTGGGCTTGGAAAATTGGAAAGAATTTGGCCCAACCCAAGAATGGGTGGCCGGCCATGGCATGGAATTTAATTAAATCCATGCCATGTGCAAGATCATGTGACAAATTAATTTATAAGGGGGCAAAGGTTCATTAATTTTCTAGAGAATTCAAGACAAGGAGAGAAGGAGAAAACAAGAGAAAATCAAGAACCAAACATAGTGGCCATTCGGCCAAGATGAAAGAAAACCAACCTTCAAAAATCTTGATTCAAAATTATTTTCCTTGGATATTTATACCAAATCAAGGTCCCTCTACAACGTGGTGCAATTATTTAAGATAATACCGTTGGTTTTGTCGTTTGATAATTTGGTGGAATGAAGAAACTTGAAGAGAAGGTAAGAATTCATCCCTTCTAATTATGTTTTGAAGGTTTGTTTGTGTTGTAGTACATGTAAATGAGAAGAAAATATAGAAATATGGAAGTTTGCATGGTGGAAGTAAATGCAAGCATGTGGCCGAATATATGTAGCATGGTTATGTTGAATTTTATGTTGTATTCTAGTTGTGGTTATGGTGAAATTCACATTGGAAATGAAAGTTGAATAAATTTGGTTG
>NC_081342.1:27366212-27471714 GCF_029784015.1 Lycium ferocissimum
GAAGAAAAAAGCAATCCTTGAAGGGGTGGAATATTGTGTTGAACATCATTTGCTTCCTCTGATAGTGGAAACAAACTCACTTGTGATGACTAAAGTCTTGAATGATGAACGGGAGATACCTTGGAGAATTTGTATGATGGTGAATTTGATTCAAGATTGGAGGAAGAAAGGAACCATACAGATTGTCCATGTATTCAGAGAAGGTAACAAACTAGCAGATTTTTTAACTAACATGGCTGTTCAGTTTGCAGGTACTTGTCACATATCAAACTATCAGGATCTTCCATCAGAGGCTAAGGAATTCTAAATGCTGATAAACATCATATGCCCAGCTTCAGATTCAAGATACTCCATGTTAGAGAACCAGACTGAACTACAAAGAGATTGAGAAAATGCATGATCACTGATATCATGCATGCATCAGTCTACAGCCAGGTTGGATTTCTGTTTGTCTTCAGCTCATGTTTGTAAACTTAGTTGCTAGTGTAGTTCTATCCAATGTGTGGTATTAATTTTTAGTTCAGCCTATTGGAAGAACTTCTTTAGCAGCCTAGAATATGGTATGTGCTGATTGATCATAATCCCCTAGAAAGACAAAGTAGTATTCAGAAACTATAGTTAACACTGATTTTGACAACCACAGCCTAATCCATGTTGGAAGGATTCTTTTGTTGGGATAATGATTCCATAAGCACCTGGTGAGAGCTTCGAGGTGATTTGAAATAGCATCAAACCAAGACTGGATTAGCAGCAGTATTTATATCAATTTTAGTCTTCAGACTAATGTTTCTAGTCTTTTGTGAGGCACTTTTGGCTTTTGTTGCATTTTGCTTTTCTTTTGTTTTTCTTTTCCTGTACAGACTTTTTTCTTATGAATAAAACACAACCAGTCCCATCTTTGGTTATTTTGGATTAAAAAAAAAAAAAAAAAGACAGTGTAAACAATAAAGACTTGGGGAGAAAAAAAACTTGGACTGCCTCAAAATATTTCCTTAATACAAAAATTCTTCCCTCCTATGTAAGACTTCAAAATTATCAATTACTCCCTTCGTCCCATATTACTTGGCCGCATTACTAAAAATATCTATATCCAAAATGACTTATTTATTTACAAAACCAAGATAAATTTAATTAATTTTTTTCCATCTTATCCTTAGTATTAAATGTTCTTTCAAAATAGTCAATATTAATTAGAATGGATGTATTGGAGAGAGATAAGAATAAGGTATTAAAAATACATCTTTCATTTATGATTTCTTAAAGGGCGTACAAAAGAGAAAGTGGCCAAGTAATATGGGTCGGAGAGAGTAATTATCATGAACTATACTGAACAATATAAGCACCAAAATGTCATGCCAAGACGCTACTTTTTCTATTGTCAGCCCCAAGCCAAAGTTGAAGAATCAACAATTTCAGAAGAAAAAAGTTATACAATCTTTTTATATACTAGAAGAAGTTACAAGGGCCATTTAACTAAAGGTGACTGTTAAGGCTTTTTATTGAGTGGAGGTAACTCAAGTTTTAATTATTGAGTGGAGGTGATGTTTTTTGATTAGTGATTAAGAGGTTTTGACCTTGCCCAAAAGTTTTTATTTTGATACTTTGACCCTCGGCTTTTATTTTTAATACTTTACCCTCAAGTTTTATTTTTAACACTTTGACCCGATCAATATAAGCCTAAAATACCAAAATGGGTCCCAAAAAAAGGGCGCCAATAGCGCTTTTTATTTTTGCTCTTTTCCCTCCAGTGTTCTTCTTCTTCTTCTCCTCCTCGGTTCGTTCTTTCCTTCTTCTTCTTCTTCTTTTCAAATACACTTTCTCATTCTTTTCTCTCTCCATTCTTCTTCCTCATCTTCCATTCTTGCTTCTGCTTCTTCTTCATCCATTCTTTGTGCCATTGTGAAGAATTTGCTCAACAAAAGAAAAAACTAAACCACCAGATTTGTAATTTTTTTGGCTAGATTTCGTTAGTGTCTACATGGGCATTACTTCATAAGTATTGTTGCTTCCCCCTTATTCTTCTCCCATTGGTGCGGCATTTGAAGAATTTGTCAACAAAGAAAAAACGAAACCAACGAGATTTTTTGCAATTTTTTGGGCAGGCATTACTTGAGTAATTTCCGCTCATTTAGTAAGTAAAATATTCTGTTTTGTTTTAATTATTTATCACTGGGTTTCTTCTTGATTTTCCAATAATTTACGATAGCAATTGTACTTGTTGCAACAAGTGCTAAAGACTATATAAAGCTTTTAAATTTTTGCAACAAGCTGATAGTTTAAAAGTGCTGTGGTTGCTTTCACAACGACTATTGTAGTTGCATACAAATTTATGATTAAGTAGTTATTGCAACTTCTATACTAATTGTTGTTAAATACGTAGTATGAATAAGTTAAAATTTGTGAGTTGTTGCAAGTAGTGTACTACTGTTGCAACAAGTATCTTACTTGTTGCAATAACTCCAAATCGTTGGATTCGGCTTAAGATCAGACCCGGAACCCAAAAGCTGACCCAAAAAAAAGCGCGTGACTCCGACAGATTGGTTAGTTGCTTGGAACAAGTGTATTACATGTTGCAACAAGTAATATAATTGTTGCAACAACTCACTAATACGATTTGGACATATTTGTCTTTGGATTAAACGAACTCAAAAAGCTGAAGAAAGGGCTCGACGGATTAGTTGGAAGTGCAATTTTAAGGATAGTACTTGTTGCAACGGAGTAATCCACTTGTTGCAACTTTTGATTCAATACATTCCGACAAGTCATTACGTTATTGTATTTTTTTACTATCTTTGTCATGACCTTTTTTTCAAAAAACAAAATATATTCAGGTAGCATTAATGGGGGACTCAATAACAATAGGTGTTGATTGCCATGGTGAATGAATCGAGAAGAACAATCGATATATTTGGCGATGGAAGGTAGTCACATGTTAGAGACGATAGCGATAAGTGTCCAAAGAGATGTTGTGTTTGATGATTTTATGAACTTAATCATCACCTATTGTGAATTAACTTGTGAATCGAAAGATCTTGCCATCACTTACATGCATAGCTCTTTTGAAAACCAGAGGGTCTTGCCTTTTAAGATATAACCGATCGAGGATCGTTTTTGCGTACTTATTTGAATGATGTAGCTAGGCCCATTTTAAGGGTATACGTGATTGGAAGCCCGAGTGAGAACCATAATTTTAGGTCAAGACCAACAAGATGTGTTAAATGATAAATTGGATGGGGTGGATATGGATATGGATATTCGGATAATGGAAGTGGGGGTGAGCGATTCACCCGAGTTGCGGAGCAATACACCGTGTTCTACACAATCTTCCACGGTGCAGCCATGTTCAAGATGATGAAACGAGGCTTTTATAAAGGAATGTCATTCAAGAACAAGGAACAACTAGCAACTATGTTGAAACTTGCTTGCGTGAAGAAAGATTTCACACTCGAAGGTGATTAATTTGCGCCTTTGTGTATTGCTTTAGATGTGTACATCCGGAGTGCAAGTAGTGGGCGGGGGCTATGAAGCTTTTAAGTTAAATGATTTTGTATTACAATGACGTAAAAGTATCACACATGTAGTTACGAGCATATTACTAGTCATAATCCACACGCCACAGCGAAAGTCATTGGTGAATACTTCAAAGATAGGTTTCCCGATGGTAAAGGCCCATCTACAAAAGATATGAGCCAATCATTTCACACAGAATTGGGTTGTAAGGTAAGTTATTGGAAGTTCTGGAAGGGCATGGAGATTGCAAAATCTTTGACAAGGGGGACACATGAGCACGGGTATGCGGTGCTTGATGCGTGCCAGATTATATGCTTTGTTCGCAAATCCAGGAAGTAAGATGGCATTGAAGGTTGATGTTAATGGGAAGTTCAAGTACTTTTTTGTAGCCTACAAGGCTTGGATGCTTGGTTTTGCGCAAATGAGAAAAGTCATAGCTGTCGATGGGACATTCTTGAAGAGCAAGTACGAAGGAGTGTTGTTGTCTGTCGTGGCGCAAGATGCGGAAGAATCATGTTTTCTGTGGCATTTTGTGTAGTGGACAAGGAGTGTGATGCCTCGTACAAATATTTTTTGAACAAATGAGAAGCTTTGTAGACGATACCAAAGAGTTGTGCATAATTTCGATAGGCGTCCAAGTATCAAACGGCGATTTCAATTGTCTTCCCTTTATCTCATTATGGTTGTTGCATGAAGCACCTTGGGGAAAATCTACGAACCACCTTTCACAATACGAAAGTCGTATCTCGATTTTATAAAGCGACAAAATCGTACAATATAGATGAGTTCAATGACCATTTCAATCAAATAAGAGATCACAGTGCACAGGGCATGGGAACATCTTGAACGTGTTGGATTCCACGGATGGAGCGAGGGTATTCTTCCGGAAATAGTATTCATACATTACTTTTTCCAATAAGTAACACGTATGTTGGAACAACTACCTCGGCTTGTTACGACGGGTAATTTAGTTGTTCAACAACTCACTTAGTTGTTGCGTTTTGGTGTGACACGAGACAATAGCTGCTCTCTCTCCGGCAAGTAACACATACGGAACTTAACTCACTTGTTGCAACGGGTAAGTTAGTTGTTCCAACAACTCACTTAGTTGTTGCATTTGGTGTGACACGAGAGACAATAGCGAAGCTCTGCTCCCGGCCAAGTAACACGCTCATTTGATATTTAAGCGGTTGTTTGATATTTTTCAACAGCTATAATCGTTTGTACGTTAAGGATTACGTTATTGTTTATTTTCACGGGTATAATCTTATGACGTCAAACATTCTTTGAGTCGGTGAACTCAATTTTCAATGTTGAAAAGAGAATTTCCATTCTTGCTTTTTGATGCCATAAACGGGAGATTTACGAGAAAAATTTCATCGGGCGTATGGAGTTCATCTACTCACCAAACATCTTTGTTCCTTCGGTTAGAAATTTTTTTTCAAAATTTGTCAACTTGGGGAACAAGTTGTTAGCCCGTCAAATAGCCAACTACAAGTTCGGCGTCATCGGTCACGGTGCGGTTGCGGCCGATCGATCTACAAAGTAGATCTTGTACTTGTAGAGTTTTGACTGGACAAAATACCTTGTCCACATGCATTGGCGGCGCTTCGTGTCCAATATGGTGACGACTTTGGAAGGCGGATTTATGACTACTCATCTCCATATTATAAGGTGGAGAATTACATAATTGCATATTGTGAGGAAATTTGTCTGTGCCTTCGAAGAATCTTGGGAAAGTTCCTTTGGAGATTTTAGAGAGATACCTCCTCAATATGTTGATCCAAGCAAACCGGAAGAAGGCGGACAAAGAGCGGGCGTGGAATCGGGGAATCATTTCCAACGAGGAAAAACAAATGCTCCTTATGCAAAACGGTGGTACAAAAAAACAACATGTCCAAGCCTAAATGCTCCATAGTTGTAAATTGCATTATGCTTTAATAATAGTTATCTGTTGGAACTTTATGACATTTTAATGTTATTGTTTCTTAGCATGGTAATTTATGTTTAACTTGTTCAAATCACAAATGTGTGTATTTGTTAATAAATTATTGAATAGTTTCCAGCAAGTAATAAATCTGTTGCAACAACTAAGTTACATGTTGGGGTTTTTTCAACTAAGTTATGTGTTACAACTTGTGTTTTATCCAACAAGAGTAAGGATTTGTTCAACAACTTAATCACTTGCTGCACGAATACTACAATTGTTGCAACAGATTCTACATGTCTTTGCAACATATAATGTCTGCAACGGATACTACGGCCATTGCACTAACGGATACTACGGTTGTTGCAATGATTCTTCGTCATACTACACTTCTTTAACGAGATACTATAACTTATTTGCAACGAGATACTACTTGGTTCACCCATATTTAATGATCAACTACTCGATTCACCCTTATTTAGTGATAAACAAAGGAAATCAACCATATTTAGTGATAAACAATGGAATACTTAATCAATTTGATGTATTTTGAGACAGCAAAGAGGATCTCCTAAGTCGGCATGCACTAAATCGAGTGATCATTAGAGTGAATTGATGTCAACTACTCGATTCACCCATATTTAGTGATAAACAAAGGAAATCAACCATATTTAGTGATAAACAATGGAATAGATAGCAATCAATTTGATGTATTTTGAGTCAGCAAAGAGGATCTCCTAAGTCAGTATGCACTAAATCGAGTGATCATTAGAGTGAATTGATGTTAACTACTCGATTCACCCATATTTAGTGATAAACAAAGGAAATCAACCATATTTAGTGATAAACAATGGAATACTTAATCAATTTGATGTATTTTGAGTCAAGAAAGGATCTCTAAGTCGGTATGAACTAAATCGAGTGATCATTGTGAATTGATGCCAACTACTCGATTCACCCATATTTAGTGATAAACAAAGGAAATCAACCATATTTAGTGATAAATAATGGAATACTTAATCAATTTGATGTATTTTGAGGCAGCAAAGAGGATCTCCTAAGTCAGTATGAACTAAATCGAGTGATCATTAGAGTGAATTGATGTCAACTACTCGATTCACCCATATTTAGTGATAAACAAAGGAAATCAACCATATTTAGTGATAAACAATGGAATACTTAATCAATTTGATGTATTTTGAGTCAGCAAAGAGGATCTCCTAAGTCAGCATGCACTAAATCGAGTGATCATTAGAGTGAATTGATGTGAACTACTCGATTCACCTATATTTAGTGATAAACAAAGGAAATCAACCATATTTAGTGATAAATAATGGAATACTTAATCAATTTGATGTGTTTTGAGTCACAAAGAGGATCTCTAAGTCGGATGAACTAAATCGAGTGATCATTAGAGTGAATTGATGTCAACTACTCGATTCACCTATATTTAGTGATAAACAAAGGAAATACAATAGTACATTTAGTGATCCATATGTTAATCAATTCCTTACTTGTTGCAACATCTTGAAGGATTCTTTACAACGAGAAGATCCATATGTTCCAACGATTCCTTAATACTAAGTAAGTTGTTGCAACGAGATCATATGAGTGATTCCTTACTTGTTGAACAACTAAGTAAGTTGTTCACGAGAAGATCCATATTTAGCAACAATAAGTACAAAGGAATATCCATATGTTCCAATGTTACTTGTTGCAACATCTTCAACAATATTTGATTATTAAACTTAAGATCCATATGTTCCAACAGATTCCTTAATTGTTGCAACAACTAAGTAAGTTGTTGCTATAAGATCCATATGCTCCAACAGATTCTTACTTGTTGCAAAATCTTATTTGCAATATTTGCACTAGTTGTTTTATTTTTACCAACAATTTAGGTATTTGTTCCAACATATCTGTCACTTGCGTAAAACTACTGAAACAACTTAAACAATATATAAGGGTACTAAGCATAGAATATATATTTAACAAATTTACATAATGTGTTCATCCACCATAATTCAAATGCAGCAAAATATGAGAGAAATTGTTTAATGCAAACATAGTTTAAGAGAAATTGTTTGTCCCCACATTAGGGCTCCAACACCTTATCAATAATTCCACAAGCCCACCTCCATTGCATCCTCTCCACGGTATTGTCACTCGATAAGGTATCGGGCTTGGTCATATTCGTGCGGGTAAGCAAAGCTTCAACAAAAGCAAGTGACCAGGAAGCACATGCCTTATTGGTCTCATTTCGGGGGATATCCTTCTTCCGATCATACTTCCATGATTCATTCAGCAACTTTTCAGGTAAGTGTGAGAACATGCCACTCTGCTTTAGCAACTTGGGGAAAAGATCCAATAACGGCTGCATGTGGCAGAAGAAATCACCGTCTTCATTACATGGGATGTTGCAATCATAAACATTTATGATACCCTCCTCAATGATGATCTCAATAGTGACAAAATGGTTGTCATTAATATTCATGATTGCGGCTATGATCCTTTTGGCACCAATCCACTTTACCACACGGGTAGGGCACAACACCTCTCGGGAAAAGCGAGACTATCATCGTCCCACCTAAAGAGAGCAAGTCTTTGATCATAGGGCACGACACCCACATTTGTAGACTCGTTGGACAACCCTAAGTATGTTGCGCAGAGTGATGGTAGAAGTTGAGGTCCATGATTCTATCGAGAGGAATCATAGTGCTCGGGAAATTAAGTCGCTCATACGCGGCAATAAGATTTCATCTACATCTTTTGCGGTAAAAATATCAAAACGATCCACCTAATTCGCGACGGGTAGTTAGAGTTGTTGGAACAACTAGTGAGCTTCTTTGCAACAGGTTATTCACTTGTTGGAACAACTAGTTAACAAGTTGCAACAAGTTAGTATCTTGTTGTAACAACTAGTTAACTTGTTGCAACAAGTTCATCGAATTACATGACTTGTTCAAACAGTATACTGAATCATATACATATATATAAGTGTTGAAACTTACCCAATCCTCCACCATTCGTGCATGTTTGTCATAACCTTGAAGTCTTAAATTCATGCATTAAGTATAGTGCTCTCCACCCTTTTTGGATTTGATCAAGGTTTCAACCTTCTTTCTTTTTTTTGGGGGTTTACACGCTTGAAAATATCAACTTTTTTGGACTTGTGGAACAACTTCAACGGGGAGGAGTAGCAATAGACGTGGAGTACTTGTTTTCCTTGCTCTACAATCGGCAAGTGCCTTGAAATTATTTTTGCCCTCTTGCGAATCCCAATAGGAGTGTAGGGTGAGCCGAGCTTTTGGATGGCCGGACACCCTCTTGGACATCAAACTCTTTATAGTTGAATTTGTATCTTTTTGTGCCGAAGCAACTCTTCAACCTTATTTATCAAACCCTCAATTTTCGGCTATGCAAGTCCGCATTCACAAGCACAAGAATACACCTTGAGGAATTACCAACCGAAGAATATCTACCCAATATAACGGATAGTGTGCCGCTCCACCACCACCACTTTGGGGAGTATATCCACCAACTCCACCACCAACTCCACCACCAACTCCATCACCACCACCATCATCATCTCTTCTTTTATCAGCAAGACCTTCCAGCCTTGTCTTGCAACATCAACAACAATATTCATATCAACAACATCACCGCACCATCACATTAATATCGACCTAAGACATTAACATCACCACCATCACCACCACCACCATCAACAACACCAAATTTATGATGGTTGTGGCTCAGCCAATTCTTCTTTTTCGATTAATCAATTCATCACGCATAGATTCCTATGCCCTTAACAAGACATGGCATCCGCACTTTCTTGTTTTGTCGGGATAAGCCTTGGGCGCACAACCTACAACAAACAACAGATATATTCAACCAATAAGTGTGTAATCTGGTTGGAACAACCCCCACATATGTTTCAACAACCTCCTAGGTTGTTGCAAGATATTCTTTAGTCATTGAAAAACCAAAAAATGTACATTGTAGCCTTCTTCAGCAACTATTGTGATATTTTCCAACATTGTGAACTTGTTGCAACAATCGAGTAAGTTGTTCCAACATCTTAGGAGTTGTTCAACATATTCACTCTCGTTGGAAAATATCGGCAACGATTCGCAACTTTCAAAGAATCGTTTTGATTTTTTCAACATATCTTGAGGTTGTTGGAAATAAATGTTCGTTGCAACAAGTAGTTACTTGTTATAAAACTATTCGGGGATATTTTCCAACGGATTCGACTTACCGCTTCCTTGGGGGGGGGGTTAAAAAAAGGATCAAGATTCATTTTTTTGTTGCTATTTTTGGTAGTCAACCATCTGAGGATCCTTGGAAAATAAACTTCTTCCGAATAGTCCCTGACTTGACTCCGTAGGTAAGGAATGGCTTCAAATGCCCAAGCCTAGAAAAAATTATGCTACCAAAAATCAGAATAATCAATGAAGGAAAATAATTAAAAAGATATAACATCAAGAAAGAAAGTTTACCATGAAGGCCCAAAGGGAAGCCATAGATGTTGGAAGTCTTCACATTAGGGTTCAAAGCTTTGCACAAATATTCAACGATCAACTTAAAACTTTTATGACCCCATGGATAGTTATTGAATGCCTCACGATCCTCCGAGAGTTTAATCAAACCAAGTTCTATATTATTCTTTACATCCTTGCCCAAAGAATAGAATTCACAACCAAACTAAGCACTGACTCCTTGTGCTTTCTTGAGATAGTTTCGACTTCAAGATCTTTGCTAGCAAATCCGCTACTTTGTAGCTCTTTCCACAAACATCCACTAAATCCAAATCATCATCAACCTTGGCTTTGCCTTTCTTGACTTTCTTGGTCGCCTTGGATGACTTGGGTGTCTTGGCTCCCTCTTGGATGACTTGGGTGTCTTGGCTCCCTTCTTTAATATAAGCTAGTAGGAAGAGGCCGAGAAGGAGCATACGACATCTCGATCCGTGATTATGGAAAACTCCTTGATGCCAAAACAAACTGGCATGCCGCAGTAGTTTATCCATATATCATCAGTTTTGCTGCAAATAATTCTTCGTTTGAGAAGACCATACACAATGGTCATTTGAAACCTTGCATTGTTGTCCTCGGGAAAATCTAGATACATGCCAAAACATGTGGCCCTGAAGAAATCCTCCAAGTCCTCCTCCTGAAGTATCTTCCTAAAGTAATCAAAGGGCTTGCCCTGACCGATTTTACAACAAGATCACCATTCAAATCACCTAGTTTATCCATCGGCACCGCGCACGGAACTTCTCAATACCGAAAGTTTTGACAACTTCATCGATGGAAGGTCCGTCAATATCGGTCCCAATAGAAGAATCAACGTTCCCCGATCGCCGACCTTTCAAAAGATGGGCTTTTATCCTCTTCATTGTCATCATTATTTACATCATGCTCTTCTTCTTCTTCTTCTTCTTCTTCTTCTTCTTCTTCTTCTTCTTCTTCTTCTTCTTCATCATCATCATTGTTTTCTTCTTCTTCTTCTTTATCTTCTTCTCTTTCTTCTTCTCTTTCTTCTTCTTCTTTATCTTCTTCTTTTTCTTCGGCTTCTTCTTCTTCTTCTTCTTGTTCTTCTACTTGATCTTCTTTACTTTCTTGGCCAGAAACTCCTACTTGAGAGGTTTCCTGTTCAGCAGTTTGTTCAGAAAGAATATTTGCCTGTTCAGCAAGATCATCTAATGATGCCCCCTTATATCTTTTACTAACTGTAGATGATTTCTCCCCTTTTCTTTTTCGTGAAGACATTTTATCTGCACACAGGATATAAGCAAAAACACTTTCAATTGATTTGTGCACCATTTAAAGTAAACAAATAATGAATTTTTTACAACAGCTGAAGCATATGTTGCAACAAGTGTGTAATATATTGGAACAACTCAATCATATGTTCCAACAACTTTACCAGTTGTTGCAACAGATTATCCATCTGTTGGAAAATATCAATACGATTGTTGCGCCTTCCTCAAGAATCGTATTGATTATTTCAATGAGATGGATAATCTGTTGCAACAAGCGGTAAAGTTGTTAACATATGATTGAGTTGTTCCAACGCACTAATCGATTGGAAACCATCGAACGATTCTTGCCAGCCTTCCTCAAAGAATCGTTTTAACAATTTTCAACAGATTTTAAATCTGTTGCAATAACATATTCACTTGCTGCAACAACCTCAAGAACTGTTTGGGTTTTTACCAATAGATTAGAAATCTATTGCAGCAGTATTACTCGATTGGTAAAAAAAAAAAAAAAAAAGGCAAGACCCTTTTTCCTAAGCCTTACAAGGACAACAACATCTATTTCACTGTCAGGGTGCAATATCAGTGCATTACAAACACACAACAGTAAAAAATTGAACAAAATACACAGCAGTGCATAGACACACCCTGCCCATGTTCTTCCTCTTCTTCTTTAACCAAAATTAATCATTTTCGTACTTTTATTTCAAAACCCTAACTTTTGAACCAAAAAAAACATTTGTTTCAATACAAACACACAACCATCACAAGTTAAACAAAATAAACCAACCTCAACTGTCAAACAATTTCATTCTTGCCGCAACAACTTACTCAAATTGGACAAAATCCCCAAAAAAATTCAACCCCTTTTTTCAAAACCCCAAGGAGAACAAGAACACAAAAGATTTATCAAAAATCATAATTTCACAACCACATACACTATTTAACAACGAAACCCCAACAAGTGGAACAAATAGAGCAAATACGGGTTTTGTAAGCCCAATGCCCTTTTTTTCGAACTCTGCAGGAGAAAGAGAACACAAACAACACCAAAACCGTAATTTCACAACCACATACACTATTTACAAACACACAAACCCCAACAACTCGAACAAATATAGCAAATAAGGGTTTCTAAGGATCGAACAACAAAATAAACAACATTGCAGACAAACCCATGTTATTCTTCTTCTTCTCTGACCAAAATCATCATTTTCTCATTTTGATTTCAAAACCCTAACTTTAAAAGAAGAAAATATTGAGCGATTTTACGAGAGAAATGGAAAGCGACGCGTTCGTTGTTGAGTCGGCTTTTGAAGAGGTTGATGACGGTTTGAAGAAGCACATTTAGCGGTTGAGATCAGTTCGTGGGTTTGAACTTGAAAGTTTGAAGGAGCAGTTGAGATGATCGTGTGTTTTGAATGAAGTTCGTGTGTTTTGATATGGACCGATGTTGAGTTTGAAATAAATGGGGGGTTGGATTAAATGGTTTAGGATCTTTTTTGTATTTTATAAAAGATTAACAAATTTGGCAAAATACATTTTCAACCCCAATTTTCTTAATCCCAAATTTAATTGGGTTTTGACTTAATGTGATCCCTACAAGTCACCTCTAGTAATTTCCAAACTTAAACGACACCTTCAGTTAAATTTTCGAAGTTACAATATTACATCTAACTAAAAGCAACTGTTAGTCGTGACATTGATCGGAAGTCCACTACCACTGCTGGCAGATGACAGTTTGAATTGAACGGCTCGATCACACGAACAGAAAAAAAAAAAAAAAAAAAAAGACAAGAAAAGAATTTCTGAGTTACAGATTACCCGAAGGTAAATCATCTTCTGCCAGCTATATTTATCTAAAGAATGAATGAAAGCAAGGGACAGCAAGATCTACAGATTCTACACTAAAATGGCATTTACAGGTAGGAGTAGGAGGAAGACTCTATTAAACTGGCTCAGAAAATGGTGTCAATTGTAAGCTTCCTTCTCTGCGGTGCTTTTTCCGCTATTTGCTTCTCTAGGTCCATAAAATTGGAGCCTTTATGTGCAAATAATCTCCTGAGATTTATCACAGAAAGCTCACTGAAGCCACCTACAGCAAGGTCAGCTTGTCCTAAAACGTACCTGCAAGTTTCAAAGTCCTAAATAAAAATTTGCAAGCAGAAAATACTATCTGCATTTGAGGAAAATTAAACAAGAACATCCAGAACTTGTATTAATATATCATTATATAAACATATTCGTAAGCGCTTACTCCTAAACCCACCCCTCCCCCTAGGGGAGGAAGGGTCTGGGACTCCTTTTTGGCAGCAAAGAACATTTCGTATCCAAGCATAATACAGTTCAAAAGAAAGGAAAATAAAAGAGACATAATCAGGAGCTACAGCAATAAGGAAAGAAACCAGAAAACAGTAATACATACGCTGGGTGAGCACCAATAAGTGCTACAGCCATCATTGTACAGTTGTGAGCAGCAGTTATGCCCCTAGGATCGTCCTCAAACACCACACACTTCGATGGCTTTCTGTCCAGCTGCAGAAGATGTTTTTTCAATAAGTAAGCTCCAGCAAAACCAAGAGAGTCCAAATGAAGGTTTGTGTTTTGGTCTGCGCTTAGAAAGCATGGAGGATAGAATAGAGAGCGTATAGTTGCAGTTGATCTATTATTTAAGTGGTAGCAGGTCAATATTGATAGGATTTAGCAAACATTGGACGAAGATGTAAGTTCAAACAAAATATTGGAACTGCCACCAGATTAAAAGAGAAAATGAAGCATTTTTAGTTCACCCACCACACTTCTAGATATTCTTCACCCTCATATGCTAGTAAGAAATAAAATGTGCTAAAAGAAGCCCCCATTATTAAAGAGTCCAAATGAGACAGTAGCTTAATATGGTTTTGGTATCCATAAAATGTTAGAAATGCACCAGTCCAACACTCAAAATACACTTCAGCCTTACCTTCACAGCTGCAGAAAGAAATCTATGTGCTATAGACTCCATTCCATCCTCCTCTGTCACAATTGCCTGCATCAACAGCATGACGGTTGACAACATGCACATGTTAATAGCCGACCACATTGTATACTCATCTCTACGAGAACATAATTAACTACCTGGAAGTACTTCATGAGCCCCATGCGCTCTAAAGCTTCAACCATATTTCTGCGATCAAGACTTGACACAACAGCGCAAGGGATACGAGCAGTGGATACAGCATCCAACCATTCTTTCAACCCTTCAATTGGTTCTGAAATCTAAAAAGAGGAGAAATTATGATGATGTTTTTGTGCTCATGAAAAACACAGCATGTCATTCTGCAAATATGCTTTACTTTGAGAAGATTGTCATAATAGAGTTGGGAAAGCCTTGTCTTCAATCGATCTCGATCAGCTTCATTCTTCTTTCTTAAAAGCACCTATAATTGCATAGGATTTCTCAGAAATAGACATTTTAATAAGGAATTGAATAAATAAGAAAGGATTTATACAAAACTAGAAAACAATCTCGCAAAAGTGATTTAAACCTATAAGTTTGTTGGGATGACATTTTGAAACCCCCGGGCAACCCTCTTTTTTCCTGGAGAGCCTGATCAATGCTATTTATTTCTTTTATCTCGGTGATTTTCCATAGAGATATGTTGTGTTTTAGTGTTTTACCTCCCAAAGAGCTGAAGAAGTCCTAAAAGCAAACTCAAACCTCATAGACCACTATTTCTACAATCAAAAAGAGATGTACACCGACTCATGCGTATAGAGGCAAATTTCTCAGAGGATTTAATAATTATTTATCTATAAAAAAAAATAAAAAAATAAAAAGATTGATGGGCCACAGACTTGGACAAAAATTAAGAAAGGACGCTATCCGGACTCATTGTTCAAACAAAGTATGCACTCATGACTTGTATGATCATTAAATCCTAACCTTATGCAGAGCATCATCTGCAGCTCCATAAAGTAACAGCCGCTGCACGCTACCATCTCCAGGAATCTCTAATCCTGCACATAACCAAATGATAAATAATTTATCTATTAAAAATATAAAGTCAAAACTAAAAGCATCTACAAACTGTGGATAGTCATTGTCTTTCACAGGTCAGAAAATCATTCTTTAGCTATTTCATATCTCCCATAAACTGCAGCGATTAGTTTTATATCATAACCTTCCCAATTGATTAAAATTGCAAACCTACGGGTCTTTAAGATTATGCTTCTTATATGATTGCACACCATAAGTTTCTTACAATGGCTCATTTTCCATGGAACGAACATTGCGACGGCTCACCGTCTGATCATAACATTTTTTTTATTTGGGGGGATTAATCACTCTTTAGCCCCTGCCCCCTCTCCTTCCCCCAATCTCGGATATAGGTGAATTTGGATTGATAGAACCAGAAAGAATCTGACTTATATATTTATGAATCTCAGTAAGAATTGAAAAAAAGAACAGTTACCATTCTCACTGTCGCAGATATAGATGGAGATACTTAAAAATGCCAATAAGACCCACGATTATGTACAGGTGACATGTCACTGGTACTCGAGATGGATA
This sequence comes from Lycium ferocissimum, assembly GCF_029784015.1. Lineage (NCBI taxonomy): Eukaryota > Viridiplantae > Streptophyta > Magnoliopsida > Solanales > Solanaceae > Lycium > Lycium ferocissimum. Next base: position 27,381,969 of record NC_081342.1, read on the forward strand.
TGTGTATTGGCGGCAAACAGCTAAATCCTATCACAATCCCCATTTTCTTCTTCTCTTTTCGAGAACTTTAGAAATTTTATTAAAATCCATTTCCCTCTCAAAGGATTTTTTTTTTTTTTTCCAAATGAAGGGCAAATAATTTCACTGTACGGCCAATAAGAAATAAAAGTATGATTCTGTAATTCAATCCCACTCGGATTGGCTTATGCTTTACTGCTGAAATAATATTGATATTTGCATGCAACCCAAGTGAAGAAATTTAATAACACAGAGACAGAAAAAACGGCTAGTCACTCACCTTCTTCAGAGGCAAGTTGATTCCAGGCATCCAACTTCAGAGCCCGAGAATCTGCCTGAAAAGTAAGATGTGGAAGTACATTGTCAACAAAGAAACAAATGTTCTGACTTCCACTCAAGTAGAAGAAAGAACTCAGCAACGCCATTAGTGTGAGCTTCATTATTAGAACATTAATATCTTAACACATCTTTGTTCTACTTCTACAATTATCTTACACATTCTGTTCAGCAACATGTCTAGAGGAAATCAATCCAAACATAGTCTTAACTCTCTCCACCATACATATCAATATCCAGATATTTAGATATGTAATTAAGATATACAATGTACATATAATTCTCTTTTCTCACTCTATCAAGTTCTTCTTTCTTAACATTAAACCAAGTTCTTGTTGCCTTTTGTATGAGTTCCAGTCCATGCACCTAATACTTCGCCTGATACAAAACAAGCCACCTCTCCTCTTTAGGAGTCATATCTTGAAGTATCAACCTGTTTGGAACTAAACGTTGTTGTTGTTGTGTCTTAAAGCATCAACTATATATATATATATATATATATATATATATATATAGAGAGAGAGAGAGAGAGCAAAGTTCTTTAATCTTCCACACCTAATTTTAAATAAAAAAGGTCTCCCATATAGGAACCAAAATGGAGCACAGGAAAAAAGATGAAGCAAAGAAAAGAAGACTTTTGAGTTTGTAAGGCAAGGTCATCAAAGATTCAGACGTTGGGTCTGAATGTAACAAAACCAGCATCCTTCAAGAATTCTTTATAAGCATACAGGAACAAGAAGTGTACAAACATAGGGCAAACCAACAACAGAAGATTACTTCCTTTTATATGGAGATAATAATTTGCCAGCCAGGCTTTAGAGACCACATTCATTTATACAGCTGATCACACATCAGGTAACAGTTCACAAATCAGGTAACCTATCTTAATTAAGACCAGTTTGGTCAAAGATTGAGGTCTTACCACCACATTATCCCAAGAGAAAATGAGCCCATAAGCTTCATCAGGCTTCATCGCATAACGGATTCTTCTGAGGAAACCCTCTTGCAGTCTATCGTTCAAAAAATCCTAAATGCAAAAAAGGAACTCCTTGAGTATAGACATGTTGCCTTGTAGCACCAAAAGGCACAAAGATTAATACACCCTGCTACAAAACTAAACTTCTGGTCTTACCACATCAACTTTGAGCAGTCCATTGGGTCTAAATGTCTCGAAGCCTTCTCCATATTCGGCACCAATTGCCTACAAAATCCAATAAACACAAATAAATACCCCGGCAATCCCATTTTGAACAACAATATCACTATTTGGAAGTCAAACTATTCTTTCAAACATATTTTTAACTATAATTACTATAACTTAGTGTTTTTTAGAATAACGATGGTGCTTGGGCCACCTGCCTGTATCTCAAGTACCCAATGGGCAACATGTTACATCCCATGAGCACAAGAACCAAGTAACTCTATCCAACAAGACTAAAGCACATGGCTAACACTAACCCCCTATTTGGATGGTTGTTTCGTTCAATTTTTGTAACCACGGATTTGGTGGTTTTTGCGTGGTTACATATTTCACTTCTCCATTATACCCCCACCCTCACCCACCCCACATCCACCCCTTTTCCACCCACCCCACGCTACCACCCACCACCCACTACCCTCACCCTACCACCCACTACCCCCACCCTCATCCCACAACTACCCACCCCTCCACCACCACCACCCACTACCCCTCACCACCACCCAACCCCACCCCACAACCACTCATCCCCACCCTACCACCCACTACCCCCACCCTCATCCCACAACCACGCACCCCTCCCCCACCCCTACCACCACCCCCACCCACACCACGTACTTATTTTTTGTAGTTCCTATTTTATCTTTTACCTGAGTTTTATTGATATATAAACTAATTTCTAATTAAGAGTTAAGGGTATTTTAGTAAACTTATAAGTTATTATACAGTACCATACAATCAAACCAAACAATACAAATGTTATTAAACCACAACAAACGATACAGTCTATCCAAACATTGTGTTCATTAACACAGTACAATACAATACAACACCATATTGTACCATACCATACCGTACATTAATGAACCACGTGAAACAACCATCCAAACAGAGTATAAGGGGTCATTTGTTATGTTGGACAAGTATAAATAGTCCTGGGATAAGTTATACTAGGATTAGAAATAGTGCGGGGACAGATGGTGGAATAATAGTACCAGGATTAGTTATCCCTATAAAACAATAAAAATGAAAAAAATACCCTGAGGTCCCTCAAATCCTTTTTCTACTAAATAAGGTGGAGGTTATTTTTGTAAACAAACAACTTCTTCTTAGAAATTATGCAACGTACATTATATTTAATACAACAAACCAAACAATAAGAAATAATCTAATCCCAGTATAACTAATCCTGGCATAACTTGTTTTCAAACCAAACGACCCCTACGTGTTATAACTTGAACAAGTAATTTAATTCCAGCACAGAAAAATGGATGAAAAGATTTAAAGACAGTAATATAACTAGAAAAGAAAATAACCATAATGATATTATTCTTAAGCAAATAAAGTACAACAACAACAACCCAGTGAAATCCACAACAACGTAAATACGTGCACCTTACTCCTAACAAAATACGGTCTGGAAGAGGGTAGAAATGTACGCAGACCTTACTCCTAACAAAATAGGACCGCTGTTTCCGAAAGACCCTCAGCTCAATAGAAATCATAAAAAGAGGTCAGATAAGGCCAAGAAATTCAAAGCGATATGGAAATGAAAAGAGAAATACCAAGTACGTACCTCTTCCATAAAAATCTTATTAGGTAAATCTTCAAAGTTCCCATTATTATTATTATCATTATCTCCCGTCCCTAAAGCCTTAACAATCAAAGGCTTCGATTTATGTACTCTCTGCAAAGAAAATTGAAATATATACATACATATATGAAAAGATAAATAAAAACCAAGAAACTGAATTAAATTAGAGCAAAATAGAAAGAACTAACCAAGAATTGGAATTTTTTAGGGAATTGAGGAGGGAAAGACGTTGATTGTAGTGGGAACTGAGGCTGAGTGCAACTACGGAAGCTAAGGGTACTACTCTCCATTTTTAATTATTAATTTGAGAGAAAGCTAAGCCTTTTTTTTGTGATTAAAATGGAAGTGGGGCGAAGATGGTTGTCCGTAGTTCAAGCTTGGGATGGCCCTACCTTCACTTATCCATTTCAGATTTTATTTTCTTTTTGGACCTATATATTTAGAGTTTAGCCATGGTTTGAAATGAAAATGACCACTATAAAAATAAAAGGAGAAAATTTCAATAATGTATAAAATTATATTTGTGAACACATATTTTTAAACTAGTAAAATTTTCCGCTTCGCGCGGTCATGAAAAGCAAATTATAAATTTATAAAGAATTTAGTTTGTCAATTTAATTAATATAGAAGATGTAAAAAGGTATTCTTATATATTCCTATAAAATTTTATTCCATAAATTTGATTGCATCACAAATATAAAATATTTGTGATTTTAGCATGTCAAGAACCATACATAAACTTGCAGACATCCCAACTTTATAGATAGGCTAATCAATACAGGCAACGCTAATATATAAATTTATTACTACATGCATATAGTACAGTAATTTTTTTCTTTTTCATATTTACTTTAAATTCCACAGGGACTCAAACACAAATTACAATGGACTAATATCTTTTAATTGCTCTCTTGTAATTTTTCCTTGAAATAGCTCTTATTTGCTCTCCAAATCTTATACAAAAGCTTTAAAAATATGCTGCTTCTTCAAAATATTACTCCTTTCACTGGAGAGGATGACTCTTTTAGAAGAAGGAAACCAATTCTATTCTTTCTTTCTCATTCTTCTCTGGTGAAACAACCCCATTATCCAAAACTTAAAGTTTTCAACATCCTCAACAACAAAAAGATTCTCTCCAAAATGCTTGTAAAAAAATTGATCATTTGTATGGTGATAATATGTATGTCATTAAGTATTGATATTCTTACCACCAATCTTTTTGAAAATATTCTGATGTGATTTCATTACATCCTAAAAAGACTAATCAAAAAGATGATTTACCAGTTTATTCGTTGACTTTCTTCCAATATGGGAGACTGAATCATATTTCACTTTGATTTTAACAACCAATAGCTATGAGAAATGTATCCATGACAGTATGACTTCCAGTGAAGTAAGATTTTCAAAATATAGCCAGGGGCGGCTCAAGAAAGTTTGTGGCCTAAAGCCAAACTTTAACGAGAGGCCCCAAATTCTTTTTGAAAACTTCATGTATATTTTTTATTTGAGGTCCACCTTTTGAGATGAGTTTTAGTAGAATTGTAGAATAATAGAACACAATTCAAGAGCTTAAATAACTTGATATCACGATATATATATATATATATATATATATATATATATATATATATATATATATATATATATATATATATATATATATTGCTTCAATATAGTTATTACAATGCTTGAAAGCTCAGAAAACATTCAAAAGAAATGCACAATATTTCTATTCAACAGCTTTAAATATATATTTTTTAGTAAATACCGCTCCTATATAGGCTAAGCCTAACCGAGACTTGAACTTGGATAAATTAAGAAAGGCAGGGAGTATAAAAATCAATTGCAACACATATATCTGATGAGAAAAGTTAAAAGGGAAAGTTAAAACTCTTAGGCGAACTAAGAAAGGAAGTTTAAGAGTTACTTTCCATTCTTTTATAAAAGAATTACTTTCCATTCTAAAACACCCAATATTTCTCAACACAAAAATTAACCTACTCTTTTTTGGGATTTTTAACCTATATAAGTCTGCTATTACCAAAATTAGGGGCCCCCAAATTGCTTTATCTGCTTGGCCCATGGGCCGGCCCTGAATATAGCTTCTACCAAAAATCGTGTGTTGCACCGTTAAAAGATAATTAAATGAAATAGGCAATGAGAATGAATATATATGAAAAAATGATCAAAATAGTCCTTAATGTATGAGGGTTGGATTGTTTTGGTCCTTGATATATCCACTTTGATTGAAATAGTCCATAATGTATGCAAAGTGTGGATGATTTTGGTCCTAAATCCTAAAATTAATTATTCTCTGTTAAAAACTAACGGCCTCCTCCTGATCTCCTCTCTCTTCCCCTTTTGCCAGACTCCCTCTTGCTTCTTCACGGCATCTTCTTCCTCAATAAGAGGAGCCTTATTTAGCATGAAACAAAATTTAGCGAGGGTATAGTCATCATAATATTGTAATCCTAGTTCACCCTGTATCTCGATGCTTATTCAAACTCACCCATTAACATCTCTACAGCCTAAAAAATCATTTTTTCCCTTCTTTTCAAGTAACGTCTGGCATCTGGGTCACCTAAAAATACATTGAAGCCAGTGAAAAGGCACAAAAAAACTCACCTAGTAATTTCATGCTTCACTTGAGTTAACCCTTAAACTCATCAATCCAAAAATCTCCCAATTCTTAAAAAAACTAAAAAAATATAAGTTACTAGTAATACAATTGTGGATAATTTTTTTGTTTGTGCATCCTTAAGCAAGGATATTCTATTTCTCTATTATCATTACAACAATAAATATTTAAAAGATAAAACCATTCATTCCATTAAAAAAAAAAATGGAACAATCTGCTCATTGAATTTTAGAGAATTAATAGAGAATCCCGATTCCCACAGTGAGAAAATGGCTCTGTCCAAGCATGAATAAAGAACAAGGCTTCTACAGTTCTACTTCTACCTCTTCATTCTCTGAGATATTCTTTCAGAGCAATTCAATGGTACTCATTGCGATCTTCTTTGAAGGGCAGTTCAATGGTACTCATTAATATTATCGGTTTGCTCATTAGTTTTTAAGGAAGTCGACGTAATCTTCTATGAAATACCATTATTTTTCAAAGAGTAGATTAGGAGGGGCCGTTAGTTTTTAACAGAGAATAGTTAATTTTAGGGTTTAGGACCAAAACCATCCACATTTTGTATACATCAAGGACTATTTCAATCAAGTGGGATATATCAAGGACCAAAACAATCCAACCCCCCTACAGTAAGGACCATTTTGATCATTTTCTCAACGGTTAAATTAATTAGAAGCTGATAAAATAGATATAGATATATAAATAAAAGTATAAGCACACTTTTTAGCTTACAAAAAGAGAACGTGAGAATTCTTTGTTAGATCAGAAGAGAAGAATAAGTTAATAACAACTAAACATACATTTGATTTAGTAACTAAATCGAATATTGATGAAACATCTCTGTTCAGAACACATGAAAGTCCTCATCCTCCTTTCTCATTGATTTCTTGAAGGCTCCCTTATTTTTTTTCTACTTCACAATGTATCTTTCGGAAGAAATAGATATTCGGCGTTTTACAAAAAAAAGTTCAGTTTTATGTCCTTTATTACAAGAGATCTTCAGATTTTACACATAAGGGATCTAAAAAAACACAAAAGAGATTTGAAAAAGTGATTTTCTTCTATTCAAATTGTAAGAGGTCAACAGATCTTATTTCCTCGTATCTTTATCAGGTCAGTCACACGTCAATACTTTAAGGGAAAAGGGTCAAATATATATCTCTACTTTGTTTTATTACTTAAATATACCCTCCGTTAGTGAAAGTTAATAAAAATACCCCTGACGTCTTCAAACTTCACACTTATGCCCCCATTTGCATGGAAATTTCCAAATCCTCTCAAATTACCCAATTTCAAAAAAATTACCCACTTTTTTTGTTGACTCACCCCGCCCGATCCGCATATCATCATCATCAAGCTCTCGCTTCATCTTCTTCCATAGAGAAAAAAAGAAAAAAACAAGAACATACCCAAATGATAAAATCCCAAAACTCACCTCAAATTTAATCTTTAAATCCAACTCCAAATGAGATGAGTAATGAATAATGAGTTGACATTTGACTTACGAAAGTGAACTTCCCTGATCTCTATGGAGCATATTGAAACCCACCAGAGAACGTGTTTTCTTGTTAAGTTCTAAAAAAATTATTACCATTTTAGAATATTTTTAGAAAAAACGTATGCTTCAGTATTCTTTTAAATGGATTAAAAGAAGTAAAAAAGCGTAAAATCTAGTAGTGCTTTATCAAAGAATCTTGTATGTTATGATTAAATACTAATACAATGAAAGCATGATATTATTATTACTTAATCACAGCTAATCAGTACTATATTGTTTTCCTCAATGTTATAATTTAATCATAATATTATAATTTGGGTGTGTTCTTGCTTTTTTATCATTTGAGGTGAGTTTTGAGATTTTATTATTTGGGTGTGTTCTTGCTTTTTTCCTTTTTTTTTTTTCTATGGAAGAAGATGAAGGTAGAGCTTGATAATGGTGATAGGCGGGTCGGACGGGGCGGGTCAACAAAAAAATGGGTAATTTTTTTGAAATTGGGTAATTTGAAAGGATTTGGGGATTTTCATCCAAACACTACTAAAAAAACAGGTTTTACCGACCTCAAAAAACCGACCCGCCCGAGGTCGGAAAAAACCGACCTCACGAGGTCGGTAAAGTCATAATATTTTTTTTTTTAATTTTTTAAAAATAAACCGACGTCATGAGGTCGGTAATATTGTACCAAAATTTAAAAAAATAATGTACCGACCTCATTAGGTCGGAAATTTATTTGATGAAAAATATTATAACTTTATTTTTAATTTAAAAGAATACCGACCTCACGAGGTCGGTATTATTTTAAATAAAAAATAAAATTATTAAATATACCGACCTCATGAGGTCGGTATAATCAGTCAAATAAAATTCACCCAGACCTAATTAAACTCTTCTACCTCGTTCAATTCCCATTTCTCTGCCCCTCTCCTCTCACTTTTCTCTCCCCCTCTCTCTCTCTCTCTCACCCTAGTAACTCCGGCGACGTCACCACCATTCCTACCGGTCACCTCGCGCCGCCGCCGTCCCTACCCAGCTGAAAAAATACTACTTCTTCCAGATCTCTCCCCCATTTTCTATGCTCTCAAACTTTCTTCACTTCATTTTCCCCATATCTCACGCCCTTCTCTTCTTCCAATGCTCTCCACCTTCGTTTTCCATCTGCTAGGTAAGCCCTAATTTCTCCTTTGATTCACTAATTTCCTTTCTCGTTTTAATTCCCAAAGTTACTTCCCCTTTGGGAAGTTACTCTAACTAAAATGTTAAAGCTTTGGCTGGAATTGGCCTTATTTTTTCCTTTTATTTTCTCAGTTGTTTGTGCTTGATTTAGGAGATCATTGTGCCGCTGCCTCTATTGACAACTTTGACGATTAGTAGACAGCCTCCTTAATCTTTCTGGTGTGTTTTTTCCTTTTTCCAAAAGTGCTTTCTCTATTTTAATTGTTGAATTGATGCTTAATGTAATTTGGAATTAGAAACACCATAATTGTTATCTTGCTGTCTTTTGTCTTGAACTTTATTTAAGATTTAGTTGGTGGTGGGTTGCTCTTTGTCTGATAAAGTTTTGATTTTTACCTTGACATAGTGTGTCATTAGTTGAGTTTAGACTAATATTTGCTTGCAAGAATGTTTGGTATGATCAAAAATTGAGATTGTGCTGTGATTGGTTGAGAAGTGTTTGTATTTCTGCTGCAAATTCTCCAAAAGAACTGATTTTTATTTGGTTTTGAGGTAGCTTGAACTTGTACAGAATATCATTATTGATGGTTTAGAACATGCACTAGCATGGAGTGTTTAGCTGTTCTGAAATTATCATGATATGAGTTTTAGCTATGTATTCTTTTATAAGTTTTGATGATAAGAACAACATACTTAGTGTAATCCCACAAGTGGGGTGTGGGGTCTTGGAAGGGTGGTGTATATGCAGTCTTACCCCTACCTTCACAAGGTAGGGAGGCTGGTTTCTTAGAAAGTTGTGTTGATATTGATTTAATTTGGAAAGGACCTCTAGGATTAGTTGTGTGCTTGGCAGTTGGAGTGAAGGTAATATTGGATAGGCCGTGAACATCCAACCGTTGTACAAGAAAATTGGATAGTTAAGACCTATAGTCATTAAATTCTGGCGAGAGGATGTATCATAGGCAATCAAGGTCCGTTTGATTTGTTGTAATGGCTTCAGTTAGAAGAGCATTATCCTGGATAATTTCACTTGAGAGCCTAATTTAGTATACAGTGAACTGAAAGACGAAAGTTCTGTCAATATCTCCGTTGACGAATCACCTTATCAAGAGTTGATGGCGTCTAAAAATTTTTTGATCATTGTGACGCCAACAGAAGCACGGTCATTTCAAGCTTATTATCTGAATCGATTGGCCCACGTATTAAAATTAGTGCCTCCTCCTTTGTTGTGGATAGTTGTGGAGATGGACTCGCAATTAATGGTGACGGTTGATATATTGAGGATAACGGAAATCTCAGCACACAACGTTTAGTGACATGTTCTTCATCATTTTGCCTGGATATGATGCTGGTCCATCCGTCCAAACATTTTAGTGTGAAATGGCTAATTTGGAGTTGAGTCTGTAGTTTCCTGAGTTTTATTTCTATTAATCAATGAAAAGATTATCCTATTTAGGGTTAATTGCTTTCATTCATTTAGTCTAGACTTGAGTATGTAATCTTGGTACAGCATAGTTTTGGAGGAAGTGCTAGGTAAAGTTCTCAGGTAGTTTATTCCCTTTTCGTTATGAGTAGGACAACATGTTTTGAGATGGTCATTTGTTAGTGACCTAGTTCTTATTTCACGTCCATAGTTTTTTTGTCAAGGCCGTGTCCATAGTGTTCCACACATTCTGTATAGGTGATAACAACTTAGAAGCCATACACTAATTCATGATTTTAAATGTGTTACACAATCAAACCAAGGAGGAACTCCATCTGTGAATATAGGGTTGGGGTTGGAGTCACCAAGGGGACAGAGTGGGAATCTTTGCGCCACTGTTACTCTTTGGAATTCTTTTGGGGCCTTGGGGGTGGTATGAGTTTTACCACGTCAAATATGTGTGCGTGGGTGTGTGAGAGACACTCAAATTTGAGTATGATGCTACACTTTAATCGTCTAACCTTTTTTGAGAATTGACTTTTTCCCCGACTAACCTTTGTGGTTCATTGTTCAAACAATAGACATATGCTTTGATGTCGATTAATTTGTTTGTCTATGTTAAGAGACGACCTCTTTGATACTTTTAACTTCGTCCTTTTTAACTTTTTGATGGTCAACTTGACCAACTTTTGGACTTAAATTGGACATAAGCTAATCTACTTTTTGAAATAAAATTTGGATTTTAAGAAACTACATGTATGATTTTAAGGCGTTCCTGCTTTACTGTTACCTTTATCAAAAAAAAAAAAAAAGGCGTTCCTGCTTTAAAATGCCGTCTTACATGGAACTGTTGGTCAAATATTGCTTTTTATGACTCTTATAGTGGAAGAAAGGGACTAAAGTTATGTTTTGAAGGGATATATAACAGGTTATATTTGACATATTAGTATATCGATAACTCTGGAACACTGCGTATCTTTTTTATTTCAAAGTCATTCCCTTATCAGAGAGCTACTCATTTCGGACTTTGATCTGATATTTCAATCACAATGATCTAAAACTCTCTCCCTTCCCCCCATGCACCTTTCTTTCTAGCCGGGCAGAATCTTTCGCATCCATCACCAGGTCATATTACGTAGAGGAGCCGGTGCACTTCTCCGGTTTATGACATAACCAGGTATATTCCGGTCCCTGTTTCCGTTTTTACGCATATGGACTATGATAGCTCAAATGTATACTTGCATTTGCATTCTTGAACGATCTTAGTCCTCATCAGTGGAGAAACTTGATGTAGGAGAAGATTTTTCCTTTACCCTTTTCGAAATTTCTCTTCCGCAGAAGCCTTGCTTGTTATCGAGGCAAAAGGAGTCCGAGATTTCCAGATCCGATCATATGAAACACAACCGAGGATTCTGTAGAGATTCTATTTCCTTCAAGTCATTTATATGAAGAAATCGGATGATATGTTTATTCTAGTTTTTGAGTTGGACATGGAAATTCAGATCGTAAAAGTATAATTATTTGCTTAATTATTGATATATTGTATGCAAGAAGAACTCAACAGAAGTAAATGATAAAAGTGTGCACCTAAGGAATATGGCATTAACACATATTGAAACACATCATCTTGATGGGATTGTTTACTTTGCTGATGATTCCAACATATACTCCCTAGATGTCTTTGAATAAATGAGGCAGATCAGGTCATGTATTTATTCATTTTGCATATATCTGTATGTTAGTAATCTTTCTTTGTTTCTTTTTTCATTATTTAGTGATTAACCAGCATGCTAGCAATCTTTTGATTTATGAACTATTAAAGCTTTTCTTAGTTACCAGCTGGGAAGTCCTAGTCTGAAGCTTTAATTTGCTAATTAGGGCAACTGGTGATTTGGGTTTTGAACAATGAATTAAATTGAACATTGAATTTGTTCCTTAACAATTTCAAATTTGGTGTTATTTGTGTAGATGGAATCTCGTAATTGGATGTATAATAGGACAAACGAAAACCGAGGGGGGATGAGGCAAGAATTTGTAGACGGTGTCGATGCTTTTGTTGGCTATGCAATGACACTTGAAACTTTTCTAAGTCATGGCTTGGTTAGGTGCCCTTGTGTGATATGTCAATGTAGGAATTACGAGAAACCAGAGATTGTTAGGCTTCATCTCTATAAAGACGGCTTTCAAAAAGATTATACAGTGTGGACTAGTTATGGAGAAATGAATAGTAGTTTTGGTAGATTTCAAGAATTTGTTGTTGGTGAAAGTAGTAGGGCGGTGGAACCTAATGTCCAAAATTCTAGAATGCACGACATGGTTCAAGATGCTTATGGGATGCAATCTGATTTTGAATCCGGTAGCCATGGTGAAGAAGCTCCAAATGAAGAAGCTAGTCGTTTTTTTGAACAGTTGAAAAAGGCTAGTCAGCCTTTATATGACGGGAGTCCCCACTCTCAATTGTCTATTCTTTGTTAGATTATTAAGCATCAAAGCGGATTGGAATGTTCCTCAAGGTGCAATGGATGCTGTGATTGGCCTTATACATGAATTAGTGGACCCGAATTTAGAGATACCTGAAAATTACTATAAGGCAAAGAGACTAGTGTCTAAGTTAGGACTCTCGTCGATGAGAATTGATTGTTGTGAAAATGGATGCATGTTATACTATAAGGATGATGAAGGTCTAGAATCTTGTAAGTTTTGTGGAAGAGCTCGTTTTAAGCGGACTCGTAGCGGGAAGAGGATTGCCGTTAAGGCGATGCATTACTTACCTCTTACACCAAGGTTAAAGAGGTTGTACGCATCAAATAGCTCCGCTCCTCATATAAGATGGCACAGTGAAAATAGAAGGCCGCTTGGTGTTATGTGTCATCCATCGGAAGAGAGGCTTGGAAACATTTTGACACAACATATCCGTACTTTGCGGGCCGAACCACGAAACATTAGGTTGGGTTTATGTTCCGATGGATTCACTCCACATTCTGTTTCTGCTGCACCATATTCTTGCTGGCCTGTTTTCTTAACACCATATAATCTTCCACCTGAGTTGTGTATGACTAGTCCATATATATTCCTTACTTGCATCATTCCTGGCCCACGTAATCCAAAAGTTTTGATTGATGTATACTTGCAACCTTTGATTGATGAGTTGAAAATGTTGTGGGTTGAAGGGGTTGAGACGTTTGACGTTTCTCTTAAGCAGAATTTTAATTTGCGGGCGACTTTAATGTGGACTATTAATGATTTTCCGCCTACGGGATGTTGTCTGGGTGGATGACTGCTGGAAAGTTAGCCTGTCCTTCGTACGGAGAATACTAAATCGTTCACTTTAAAGCATGGCAAAAAAAAATTCATGGTTTGATTGTCACCGTCGGCCTCGCCAATGGATCATGAGTTTAGGAGTATGAAAAATGCATTTAGGAAGAACAAAATTGAACGAAACTATCCACCTCCAAGACTTTCAGGAGAGGAAATTTGGGAGAGGGTTGAGAACTTTCCAAAAGTTACTGAAGAACCACCGTACAAGTTCGATGGATATGGGCTTGCACATAACTGGACCAAACAGAGCATATTTTGGGAGTTACCATATTGGAAGGATAATCTTCTCCGGCATAATCTTGATGTTATGCACATTTGATAATTTATTCAACACAGTAATGGATGTCAAGGGCAAGACAAAAGATAATCCAAAGGCAAGATTGGACTTACAGGAATATTGTATGCGTAAAGAGTTATGGTCACAGACAAAGGGAACGGGGTCTTCAAGCCTAAGGCTAGTTATTCATTCACAATGGATCATAAGCGAAAGATTTGTTAATGGGTTAAGAACTTGAAGATGCCTGATGGGTATGCATCAAATTTGGGAAAACGTGTTGATATGGCGCAAGGAAAGTTACATGGGATGAAAAGCCATGATTGTCATGTTTTCATGGAAACTTTACTCCCCATTGCATTTAGTAGCTTGCCTGCCCGAATCTGGAAGCCTATGACAGAAATTAGTTTGTTCTTCAAAGACTTGTGTTCCAGTACGTTGAGGGTAGACAACCTGGATCGAATGCATCAGAATATTCCTGTAATAACAAGTAAGTTGGAGAAAATTCTTCCACCGGGTTTCTTCGATGTGATGGAACATCTTCCAATTCATCTTGCGGAGGAAGCTCGACTCGGAGGCCAGTTCATTGTCGTTGGATGTATCCCTTCGAGAGGTAATAGGTGTAAATTTTTATTTATTTCTCTCTACTAATTTATTTTAAAAAATCATGCTTAAAATAATATTGTGCAGAACTATTGGCAAGTCTAAACGGGGTATCAAGCAGAAACATAGAGTTGAAGGATCAATTTGCGAAGCCTACCTTGCTAAGGAAACAAATTTCATTTCGTTCTTACTACTTTGGGAATGATGTGCCATGCTTGCGAAACAGACCCAATCGGCATTATGAAGGAGGTGAGAATGATGCTTTAGCGCCGATATCAATCTTCAATCGACCGGGTTCAGGTTCAAAAAAACGTACAAGAGAATTTAATGATATGGAGTCTAAATCTGCATCGATACATGTCTTGCTAAATTGCCCGGAAGTTCAACGATATTATGAGTAAGTTATTATTATTTTTCACTAAATATCCAAGTGCAAAGCATAACAACTAACTCAAACTCCATTTTGTGGACATTACTTTGTGCATTTAAATGGCATTGAAAAAGTGTACGACCAGTTTGGGAAGTGGTTTAACGATTATGTAAGTGTTACGTACCTTTTCACAAAGCTAATATAATTTAAAAAGTGCGCATTATATTATTGCTAACTTACTATTTCTTAACTATTAATAGGTTTACAGTACAGAGTATGGTTATCATGACCAACTTTTAAAGGACATATCTTGGGGACCCGGTATGGTATATTCTATGGACAAATATGTGGTAAATGGTTTTAAATTTACTACCGAAGAACGATCTAAGCAGACGAAAACTAACAACAGCGGGGTTTGGGTTAAAGGTGGGGATGGAAACCAAGCCGGGGTCGATTATTATGGTGTAATTAAGGAGATCCTAGAACTGGAATATTCTGGTGGTGGCAAAAAGAGAATTGTACTTTTTCGGTGCAAGTGGTTTGATCCAACCCCAAATAGAGGTACAAGGGTACTCGACGGCAAGATAACATCATAGAAGTAAATCACACGAGGGAGTATGCGGCTTATGATCCTTTCATTATTGCACAAAATGTTAGACAAGTGTACTATGCTCCTTATCCCTTGCGTCCAGATAAGTCTGCTTGGTGGGTGATAATTAAAGTCAAGCTTGTGGGTCGTGTGGAAGTGCAGAATGTGTTGCCTGTTGCGTTCCAGGATGATGACATATCAGTTGTTCACCAAACAGTTGACAATGAGTTAGAAGATGATTTAGAGTATGCAGAACACATATTGGAAGAAATAAACGCAGAAGATATTAATGCAGAGGTGAACGAATGTAATAATGAAAACGAAACAACTGATGAGGAAGAATGGTCAGAAGAGGGAGATGGGGATGGGGATGAGGATTAACAACAATTAGTAAGTAATTTTTTAAGACTTACATATTTTCTTTACATGTTTCAAATTAGTAGCTGATTGTTTACTTCCTATTTATAGGTTCTATCTGGAATGATTTAGCTTTATTACTCTATTTTCGAATAGTATCAGTGTTTTGAAGTTGGCAAATTTTATGAAATTACATTTTTGTGCGTCTTTATTCTTCCTCCTTAGCCTCTTAAAAGCATCCTTATGTTGTTTCTTTCTCTTTTGTTTCCTTTTAGATACCGCAACGAAGACATTCTTTGAGCCATTTCGACATTTTAGAGATCTGTGAGGGGTAATGCACTTGACAATCTTGACGGTGTAGTGGTACGTTTTACGAATTTTTCCCTTTTGTAGAATTTTACCTTACTAATCCTATTGAGGCAAACTAACATAACTAGCAAGCATGTAGAAAATATGAACTTGACAAAATGGTAGTGACTTGATGCACATTAGTGAATGTTAGACAAATCTGCAAATTGCCTGCATTTACATGACCTGATGTACTAGTATCCTCTCTGCTAGCTTGTTGAGTTCCAGGGCTAATTTTGGTGCCTAGGGCTAATTTTAAAAATGAAATGAATAACTTGATCTTGATCAGCTGATGATCAAATTCAGACCATAAAACTGCTACTTGATGCAGCAGATGAATGTTTGGAAGGGCAATCTCAGGCAGTTTTCAAACTACTGCCATTTAAGTAGTTCATTGTCACTAAAATATAGCTAGTTCCTCACCTTGCTGCTTCTTTTAACAAGAACGTTTTGGCACTAGATAATTCCAATCGCTGAACTATTTACTTTTTAATTTCGTGTCACGGTCTCTATATTTTGTGACTCTAGGTCTTTTATTCATTTCCCACTTGGGTTTGTCAAACGGATATCGACAACTACACGGGGAAGATCTTTGTGCAAAAATCAAGGTTAGTTGATCTCCTTCTTTATTGCAGTTCTCTTTCCAACTTAATATGTCTATTGCATATTCATATTAAAGTAGTAAATGCATTCTTGACCATACTTCAGTTTTCTAACCCCGAGCCTTTTAATTACACAGTAATTGAGGATTACTTGTTATGCACATTTATTTATATACAATTTCTTGGCAGAGAGTTTGTGTGCTGATTGCCATAGAAGATGCAATATACAAAATCAAATACTTGACTAAACTATAGTACCCAAAGAAATTTCCTTGTATCCGGATGTCCTTTTAAACAATTTCAGACAATGTATCTTCCTGCGACTAAAAGATCCTCCAACCTCAATTAGAAAAGATAAACAAATAAATAGAAAAACAAAGGTTCAACTTAGCATGAATTAGCTAGTTATTGTAAATTAGTTTTGTTGTACGAATGGATCATTGATAGTTTGACTTGTAAGTAAGTCGAAGATACATAATACGAAGTAAGTTTTACTTTTCATTTCTTAGTTGTCGTTCTTTGATACTTGATAGTGGGTTGTTAATATGTTTATTTGTGTTACTACGTTCGTATGCGAATTACAAACCGGATGTACGATAAATAACATGTTCTTCCTTCGCCCTTAACCGTAGTATACGCAAAAAATGTGAATCAAAGTAAGTAGATTAAATTCCATGCATTGCATTGCTTTTTGTAACTGATGAAAACAACAGCATTTTGCCCCAACAGTATTGCACAATCTTCTAGCTATACTGATTCCCAAGTAAGATCAGTTGCACAGTGATATCTTTGCACTTCCATGTGATTCTAGAGTTGAACCTCATCAGTAGATTTGCTGCACAAAATGCCTTGAACTCCTGAGACCAATTCTGAACATTGCCACTATAGAATGACAGCAATAAACCAAAGAAACTTATTTGAACTAGTCTTTGCGATCCCGATCCGAGCGAGGATCACGTCTTGTCCGAATGTCCTTTTTGCATGAAAATATTCCATGTAAAACTTAGCTGTCCAGTGACATTTCCTCTGTGCATTTGACCCATCTGATGCCTTATGTGGTGAAATGTAGATTAAGCTTGAATCACATCATTTCCTAGAGTAGGATCAGTGATAAGAGCAAGTTTCCACAGTTCACCACTTCTGGTGTTTCCTCCTTGTACAGCAACCTGCAAAAAGAACAGAGAGTTAGTTAAAAGACCACCATGTTCTCCTCCCAAAGGACTTGAACATGATTAGTTAAAAGACCACCATGTTCTCCTCCCAAAGGACTTGAACATGATGGTAGAAAAAAAACTTCCTCCTCACACCAGCCACCAAATCCAACCATATGCACTTCCTTGGTCTAGGCTGTAGCCTTCAGCCCACAGCCAACATCCACTATCCACCATATTTCACATTTTGCCCCTGGTCCTGAAATTATCAGTCTTGATAGTCCAAACCATCAGCTCTCCATACAACATATTTGAAAATGATTGTATAGATCATATCCATCATCCTAGCAGACTTTTCGACCTAAAAAACCATATTTCCCATTTTGCCCCTCAAAGCTTGTCCAGAGGTTTTTTTTTTGTTTTTTGTTTTTTGGTTTTTTGTAATTCTCCTTCTGTCTTGTATATCTGTCTTGAGCCGTTTCCAGAAGTTACTGTAAGAGTACCTTTTTGTGTCTCTTCCATATTTTCTCTTCCATAAACAAAAAGAATTGATTTGAAATGTATATAGTTTGCTTGCATCTGGACGCTCTCAGTATAACTTGTACCTATGTTATGGTTTCTAGAATGGAAAAAAGGTGACTGCTAAGCTGATGAATGTAGCCCTTCTCATAGAAATTCATACCGGGTGTTTGATGATTTCAATTGCTCTTTTGTGGTATGCAGTTCTTTTTCCTTTCTGTCGAATGGACTGCTACAGGCCTGTTTTCATGACTATGTGTCTTCTTGCACCATATTGAGCTGCTGATTTATATGTTTTTCTTTGCATAAATACCTGATTTCTTTGCTTGCTGATTTACCTTAGCATCTGTCTCCATTTGGACAGGTTTGTCTCCAGACTCCGGAACACCATTGTCGCCACAGGCAATTGTACCGCACCATCTGCATATTTACATCGATTTCGATGTAGTTGAAGAAGCATTTGAAGCTTCATCTGTTTCCATTTTGGCAGAGTTCATTAGCTGTCTCTTTCGAATCGGGACTTCCACCTCTTCTTCTTCCAAAAGCTAAATTACGGACAAAACCATCAAGGTTGGGCGATAGTCTTTCCATTTATTTTCACGGGACTTCCACCTCTTCATCCGCACTTGCTTGCATTTTGAACTATAGCGTGTTGTATTTTTGGTAGCCAAATCTAATAAAGTGTATTAGAGTAACAAACATGTATTACTACTACTATGTATTGCTTTTCGATTAATTTATATTTGCGATACTTACATATATTATTGTATAGATGGCAGGTGAAAAAAAGGGTAAGAAAACAAAGAAGGCTAAGGAGACGGGGGTTTCCCAGAGACCACCACAAAACCTTGTGATTAGAGATAGAAGCCCGTCGCCACGTCTCCCACCACGCGGTGCTCCATTGCCTTATGATCCCCTCATGAACGGCATTGCATATAGTCTTCCACCTCCATACAGCTTTGGTCGGCCCTATATGGCTCCACGCGAGGGCTTTACTGAGGCGCCTCCCCAGAGCCCCTCGATGATGTCCACACCAGGTTATCCTACCCCACAGGGCTTCACTCGGTATACTTCCGGATCTCAGCAGGCTACGTCTTGTGGTACTCCGACGGCCACTCCCAGTCCGACTGCATCACATCATTCTTCATCATCTACTGAACAGTGCAATATTACGGGTCCTGATCTTCGAGAAATTAGATCTGCGCCACACACTCCTACTGTGAATGACTGACGTGGAGGTGTAAGTGCTTCATCACTGGAATCTTATGATTCATCAGGGCGACTCATCATCGAGCCTGCAGGATACGGGTATGAGGTTCCTTCTGCTAGAAGAACTCCTATCACCAGTTGCCTTTATCCAAAAAATTACGCTCTAAATCAATTCTAAGTGTTTAATTTTTATATTTTTGGTAGTTGGTTACCAGACAAAGCTTCAAGTCTCCTTACGAATGAGATAGAAAAACTGTTTAAAGACTCACCTACTTGGGGCCAGATGTCACCAAATCGCCAGAGACAGATCTATTATGCATTTAAGGTATACGCATTTATTATTTCTAAGTGTACAATCCGGTTATATTGATCGATTCCTTATTAATAAACTCATTTACTTTTCATTGCAGGAAAAATGTGTCTGGCGCCCGGAACATGAGAAGCAGCTAGCCCAAAACTTCAAGAAGAAAGCTCAGCGCTTACTAGGTGACATGTTAGGAAGGGTTCGTGAATCTAATAAGAAGCCCAAGTGGATCCTTCCTGAAAACTATGCCAAGCTACTTCATTACTGGACAACTAATGAAAGATTCTTACAACTAAGTGACATAGGGAAGAAGGCTAGAAATTTGACGAAAGGTGGCTCCCTACACACTAGTGGGGCTATGAGCCAAGAGGTCGTGAGGAGGAAGGCGGCAAGTCTACCTTAAATGCGTACTTGTAGGATTGTGAATTTACTTTATTTTCTTTATGTCTAATCAATTTATTCTTTTGTAGGAACTAAAACGGGGGACGCCAGTGCCTCAAGATGAGGCGTTCAAAATC
This sequence comes from Lycium ferocissimum, assembly GCF_029784015.1. NCBI lineage: Eukaryota > Viridiplantae > Streptophyta > Magnoliopsida > Solanales > Solanaceae > Lycium > Lycium ferocissimum. Next base: position 27,402,009 of record NC_081342.1, read on the forward strand.
ACTCACGTGAAGAAGAAGGCAAACACTAATGATCCAGACCAGTGGTGTGAGGAACGGGATGAGCGGACCTACGTAAGCTTCCGTTTATTTTTCATATTTTGTTTGTTAGATTAAGTTGTCTATAGCGAGTGACTTACTTGAAAACTGATTGGTTAAGATGTAATTTCATCTACTTCATCTAGTTTGTATATGGATTGAAGTAAATTGAATATGTAAGTCACATGTGAGAGAAAATATTTCCAACACGCATATGAGTGGAGAAAAACGCACATACACAAACCTATTGTAGTACCTTAAGGAGATGCAAGTGCTGATCAAGAGATATTTAGATCTGAATAGCTTCGTATAAGAGCCTCTGAATTCCTGTGTAGCTTAGTATAAGAGCCCCTGAAACATGCATACATAGCATAACTCAATTACCAATTCTACAAGTATCCAACAAATGGATATAGTTATTCAAAGCCTATACCAGATAATAGAGCCTAATAAATATCTCTAGAATTTCCATCAGAACAACATAAACAAGACTTACATCTCCTTAGCAATAGAGGCAGAAAGCCATTTGATCTTTAGACAACAAATAGGAAACATCATAATAGTGAAGTCCTCGCTTCGCATATCATCCCTCACCAGTAAAATAGGAAAGGAATAACAAAGGACAACTCATTATGTTCCAAGAATATAATCAAAATAAGAGCTCTTTCAAGAAATTGACACGGAATAACTCAGTCGTCATTGGCATAGTAAACAAAATAAGAGCTGCAACCTTACCAAAAAGTAATAAAACATGAAAGAAACAGAGAGATATACCTATAGCAAAAAGTAACTTAACTAGGAAGGATCTTTTTGTTCTAACTTTCTAAAACAAACACTAGAAAAGCAGATTTAGCATAAAGATTCAAATTAAAAAGGAAGAGAGAATCACACCATCTCTGTATCAACAAGAACGAGAACGAAAATATTTTTCATTGCATCAACTCCTAATCACTGAGCAGTGAATCTTCTTCTATAACAGAAATAGAGCAGAAGTAAGGTAAATAATCGAACTATGTAATAATAGAATGGCTATGAGGCTTTAAATCTATAAGTACTACCTCACATCGTCTTGATAGTATTTTAGTAGGAAAATATGCTTGTGTTGACAATGGCTGGAATCATGATAACAAAGTGAAGAGTAAAATCAGTAGTTAGCAAATATTTTTTTTAAAGTCACTGCCACAATAAACATTTATATAACCCAAAAAAAAAAAAACTTCAATGATCAAATATAACATTCAGCTAATGGCCTAATATGCAAAATAGTATATAATTCACCAAAAATTAAGAAACAATTGAGTGAACTGAAAATACTTACATGATGGTATCAATACTGATTATGGTTTATGTAGTCAAATAAAATTGGGTTCAACATATTTCTTTTCTTATTTTCACTATTTTCATCAGGAAGAAGTTAGCCAATTGATTTCAACCATCTTTTAGTTGAATTGTTAGTAGTATTGATTTCAACCATGTTCTATTTTGGTTGTTTACTAAATATTTGATAGTTTTTTCTGTTTGCCATTTTAGTTTTGATATCATAACATGTTTTGTTTTGTAAATCATTGTACTCTTACAACATTATATACTTGATCTATCTCATTGTTCCGTGCTATGAATCTTTTTAGTTAGCAATCTCTCGATTCTTCTAAAACCTTTGAAGTCTAAATTTATCATTCAATTTATACTTCGGGTCAAAAACCGATTTTTAGTATAATGGTCATGTTGGAAATTGATGTAAATCACGGTTTGTTCTCACTTGTCAACCTATATATCGTTATGATAAAACAAACCGTGTAAGTAATGCGCACCATACTCTTGTTAGTTGTTACTGAGAGAGAGGTTAAAATGGTTTTAGCAGTTCACTAGGTTTCCTAAATGCATGCAACTTAACAGAGGCATGATGGTAAATGTAGAGGCGCTGTCCCTTACCCCTCTTTTATTTGTTTATGTCCTTTCGAGATTTAGCTTGGTTGCTAATTTTACTTTCTAATTTCAGAATCAATATCAACATTCAAAGGCGGAGTTTCTTCGTACTCAGCCACCCAACACACGGTGAAGAACAAAGGGAGGAAAGGTGGCTTGAGAGTGTTGGTGGTCCCACTAGGTTTATGGCTTACGGAATGCCACATCGTGCATTTCGTCAATATCGGTCGCCCCTGGAAGGCCTACATTTTTCCAATACCGAGTCGTTTGATAGAGTGAGGGCTATGGCCATGGAGCAAAAGATTGCCGAGCTATCTAGCCAACTACAGGCCTCAGAGGAAAGGGAGAGGCGAAGGGATATGCAGTTTGACGGTATGAGGCCCAATTAGACGCATTACTTGCTTCGAGGGGGATTCCCTCATGTGCTGATGATGTTCGTAACCCCCATACTCAATCTAGTGGTGCGGATGATGATGAGACTCACGTGTCAAACACACAAAGGCATATTTGAATGTTAATGTTGTGGTGGATTTGTGGATTGTGTAAGTGTTTTGTGGATGTTTGCGAGGGGTGAACTAGTCTAGTGTTGTAGACTAACTTAGTGTAGATTAGTTTAATGTTTTGTGGATGTTTGCAAAGGTTGAAGTAGTCTAATATCTCTTTTGAATGTTTGAATGACGTTTTGATTCAACTTTGAAGTAGTTTCGAATTGAATTTGATGTATTGGTGGTTGTAGTATATGTGTTTGTTGAAGTAGCTTAATGTTTTATGTATTTGTAGTAGTTTCGTGAATTGTTGGCAGCTATTTGAGTTGGTTTTAGTTGAATATAAAGTTGTTTTCATATTGACAGGGGGGCAGCTGGAGTAGTAGTTAGATTCCACCAATTTGTTTCCAGAATACCGACCTCATGAGGTCGGTTTCTGCAAAAATTTTCAAAAAATTAAAAATTAACGACCTCATGAGGTCGGTTTTATGGAAAATTTTCGCAGAAATTGTAAATTACTGACCTCATGACGTCGGTTTTCTGCGAAATTCTCTACAAATTGCAAATTACCGACCTCATGAGGTCGGTTTTGTGTAAAATTTTCCCAAAAATTAGAAATTACCGACCTCATGAGGTCGGTTTTCTGTAAAATTTTCCCAAAAATTAGAAATTACCAACCTCATGAGGTCGGTTTTCTGTAAAATTTTGCCAATAATTACAAATTACCGATATCATGAGGTCGGTTTTCTGTAAAATTTTCCCAAAAATTAGAAATTACCGACCTCATGAGGTCGGGTTTCTGTAAATATTTTGCAAAAATTGTAAAATTCCGATCTCATGATGACGAAAATCTAAAACAATATATTGCATAATCATATAAATTACCGACCTCATGAGGTCGTTAAACTCATATCATTATATTATTAATATAATTTACCGACCTAATGAGGTCGATACTTTATATAATTAATATCCTGCGTAAAAAAATTTACCGACCTCGTGAGGTCGGTTTTTTGCGACCTCATGAGGTCGGTTATATTACCGACCCACTCTTTTCCGACCTAATTTTGAGGTCGGTTTTTGGCCAAAACCGACCTCATGAGGTCGGAAATAGCCATTTTTTGAGGTCGGTAAAACCTGTTTTTTTAGTAGTGAAATAGGGGCATAAGTGTGAAATTTGAAGACACCAGGGGTATTTTTATTAACTTTCACTAACGGAGGATATATTTAAGTAAAGGAATATATTTGACCCTTTTCCCATACTTCAATTCTGATAAATCAAATAGTGAAGATCCTCAAGTCAGTGCCAACTATGACAATACAACCCTTGAAATAATGTAATGTGCTTTCTATATAATAGAGCAAAGATAGTTGGCTGAATATTTTGTCAAGCCTCAATTTTACCTTTACTTATATATCAGTCTTAACAGACCATTAATAAGTATTCGACCTTTAAATCCATTTTAAAGTAGTACTGATTTTTGGCTGCCATATTTGTTTTATTTGGAATTTTTCTCTGTTAAGATTGTTGAATCTCTATGAGATGTAGCAAAAAGATATTCTGAGGAACGAATTCACTCCATGTGTGGATTCCAAAGAAATTTAAATTTAAATATCACTTCTAAAAATTAGATCATGACTAATCAAGTAAGTCCCCAAAGAAGTCCCGCACAAACAACTTAGGAAATTTCACCAGTATAATACCTATAACACTAAAGTCTCGTGATACTTCTAATTGATGTAATCAAATGCTTAAAAAGCCCAGTGATGCAATAAAAAAACCTGTAATGAACACAACTAAGAATAAAACTTACATTAAGATTGCGGTGAATATGTCCATATTGATGATGAAGTAAACCTTTTAGTACTTCATAGAGAATGGTTGCAAGAGGGTGTGCGAACGTAACCAAGAATCAAAGACCCATTCATTCTCAAGACAATGCAACGCCACCATTTTATCTGCTTATTCGTGCCGCCAGGACCAAGATTATAAACCGACACCGACATCATTTCCATCGAGAGGGAGAGAAAGAGAGAGAACGATTGGGAACACCATTCTGTTGTTACTATTTTTATTGCCATTACCGAGGCAAGCGGCCGTTAACAATTTAAGTGTTGCAACCGTTTCACTAAGTTTGGAAGGAAGCGACCTTTGAGTTATATTTTTGTTATACTCCGTAATAGTAGCAGGTAACATAACTGAAAAAATTAAGGAAATGGCAAAAAATAGGAAAAACATAGCAGGTAATACATATATATATATATATATATATATATATATATATATATATATATATATATATATATATATATATATATAAAAGCTACACTATGGGGCTATCATCATCATAATATTGTACCCGGCCTTAATAGGATTCGGCGTCATCGTACCCAACTGCAATGGTGTGCACAATAGGTGCCGTACCCGGCCAACTATAGCATGGCTCGGTGTCATATATATTAAAAAAGAAAGCATGCATGTCATCCATCCTCAGAGGCACTCAGATGTACAGGTTGAACTTCTTTTATCTCATGTTATTTTCATGTCTTTATTATGTTGCTCTTTCACACTTTACATACCTAGTACCTTGTCCATATTGACGCTCCTTTTTCCTGGGGGACGTTGCGTTTCATGCCCGCAGGTACAGATAGACAGTTTGGCGATCTGCCTCCGTAGATTGCCGTTCAGCTGACATCGGATCACTCTTCTTGTTCCAGAGTTGCCGTTGTACTTTTGGTATGTTATTATTTTGTGTGCATATGGGTATGGCGGGACCCTATCCTGAACTTTTTAGATCGGATACTTCAGTAGAGGCTTGTAGACAGTCATGGTTTAGCTAGGTTTTGTATGGCCCCTTTGGCCTATATTTTTGCTGTACAGTACTTCTCAATGGCCTTGTCGGCTTGCTCAGTTTTTGACCAATATAGTTGCATAGTATGTCTTATTGGGCTCATCCCTTTCTCAGTATATTTCTCATATGATTTAACAGTCTGTCATCTGGTGAACCCCGAGGTCCACTCCTGTTTATAATTATGATAGAAAAGTATGTTAAACGGTGCTCGGGAGGTAGGGCCTAGGTGCCCGTCATGGCCTCTAGTTTGGGTCGTGACAGAACCTCGCATATGTGGAAGGATTAGAAACAATGTTCAAGTTCGGTATGTTTGTTCTGAGGTCCTAAGTTGGGTTATAATGGATTGATCCCTTTTATATGTTAATGTTGCCCCTCCCTGCTTTTTCCTTTATATGATTCATGTGTGTGTTGTTTCAAACACTCTACTTGAACCTGAAAATGCATTGCTTTCCTTTAAAGATTAGTCTGAACTTGGCCACACATCTATTCCATTTGTCTTCTAGCTTTTTATGAGAGGTGAACCATGAATGAAGAAAGACATGAGAGAAAAGCGTATTGTCTAATGATTGTGAGGCCCCAATTTCATGCCCGTTGTGTCCTTAAAATCATGTTATCAACATTGAAACGTCTTAAGGATACAAATAAGGATAATTGTCTCTATGTGTAAATGTTTCTTGTTAGCCTATAAGTTCTGAATATCCTGCATACCGCCGGTATCATGCCTTTTCTACCTTTAGAGATTGCCTCTATGTCCTTCAGAATGTTGTTATGATATGCTAAATAGATAGAAATAGGTTTCTGTGAATTTGCATGGCTGTTTTACTCAAATATAGGCTGTGTATACAGAAGATATGCCAAGATATACTAAGCATATACAAAAGCTCTGTATTCCTATGGTATATATGAAATTGTATATCTAGTATAGACATGGTATATCATTTGTTATAATCAGAATTGTGGCCCATATGTTGCAAGAATATGACTTGGGTCTGGTTCTTTGTTTATTTTGTAGATTGGGCCTTTCTTTTATACATTATTGCTCGATTTGCACTTCAGGCCACATTTGCTATCAAAACTGGGTTTGCTTATCCGGATTCTCTTCATTTTATATGTCTGGGCTGGACATCTTTTGTATGCGTATTAACTGCTCAAACATATATTAATTTTTCCAACTTATGTGCATGATCAACATATGTGGGCAATTAGCGTGTGATAAATGAGTAACTTAAGTTCTAGGTGCTCTCTAACTTTCTTTCCCCTTCTTCTCTTTTCTTTGCTCGTATGTGAAATCACACGGGCCATTTGGGCCATTCTCTGCCAAAAATAAACTAGTTGGGCTAAAGGCCCATCCCCTTCTTTGATCGAGTCCGGACCTGAATAATGGAAGCTAATATGTATTGAAGGCCCACCTGTGGATGAAAATAGGCAACTGGTGGGCTTAGCCTAAACTCTACTTCATTATTCTTTTGTATATGTGTATATGTATTTGTAAAAGACTCCTGCAAATATTGAAACCCTTTTATGTGCATAGAACTTAGAAAAAAAAACATTTAGTATTATTAGGAAGTCGCCTAAAATAATTTTTCAAACTTGGTTAATCTCAACACTCGCATGAAATGGGTACTTAATGTCTTCAGAGTCTTCTTCAAGTATAAAACTGGTTTAATAATACAGTTAAGTCTAAATGATTTATGAAAGTGGAGTTAAGTCACAATTTTTGGGCCTTCCCCCCTTTTGTGAATTCTGGAAATGAAAGGGTTAGAAATAAAAGTAGTTTTTAGGCCTTAAGCCTATAAAACGCCTCTTTTAAAAATGGAAGACAAAATTGTAGGCTTCGATCTTTAATATTAAACTAGACTGAATCAAAAATGAACTTTATTTGCCTAAACTTAGACAATTTTTTTAGAGGAAGAACAAAGCATTTTGGGGCCAAAAGTCCAAACTTAAAGGGATAAAACAAGAGGAAATACACTTGACTAGTTTGAGAATAAGATGGCTTTGGAGTTAGAATATGATTAACCTTATTGAGCTTCAAATGAACTAAATGGACCCAATAACTTATTTTATACTTATATTATAAAAAGGAGATATAATGTCTTATATAAGTTAAAAAACCGATAAGAATTAAACTCATATCATTAGGACCAAAATAGTAGCGACTCTACTTGGGAGAAAATCCCGAGTGTGTCTTGGTCAGGAAATGAAGTGAGTTAATGCTTATATGAATTTTTGAAACTAAAAATCCCCTTTTCTAAGGGGACGTTTTGCCGGAAATTTGAATTTACGATAAGCATGACATTTTTGCGATAAAGAATACACTTTAAGCAAATAATTAAAATAATCACACATTGAAGCTCGTAGGTCAACCGTATTCTACGGATCCTTAATACTAGGGTGCTTAAAACCTTTCCTAGGGGATCACCAGAACCCTTACCTCGAACTCTGGTTTAAAAAGGATTTTTCTCTTTTTTGAATAAGCCCATTTAACCCAGTTTTCCTAATTTCCATTATAAAATTATGTGGTGACTCTAAAAATAGTAAATCCAATTTAGAGCACTAACAACCTCTTAGTGGCTTTTATGCACCCACGTGAAGGTGAACTGTAACAACCATCACTGATGTATCATTGACCAAAAAAGAATTCAGCTAAGTGTACAAACACTTCTTACCAGGTTATGACTATTTGAGGTTAAGACTTTATCTAGGCCTATCTTGAGATTAACATGAGAAACAAATAAAGAGTGTCCATTAAGGGATTAAGACATATTAACTTAATGCAAAGAAAACTCAAAGTAATTTCTACATCAGGTTAAATGAACACAAGCTCAGATAGTCATGTTAAAGCTTTTAATACTTTTAATACTTTTAATACTACTTGAAGTTAAATGAACACAAGCTCGAATAGTCATGTTAAAGCTTTTAATACTACTTCAAATTCATTTTACATGTAAAGACTCCAGACAACTAATTTGAAACTCATTTAAGCATTTTGTTAGGTCTAAACCTCTCTTGAATCCTTAAGGGATGATCAGTTAAGAACAAATCACATAGCAAATGGGTTTTTTTAAGCATGCTATTGATGAAATTAGGCTAGTGAAGGCACTAATCACTTGCAAACTTCAGCACTAGGCATTTTAGAAGTCAAAACCCTATATGCAGCATCTATACCCCAATTGAATTTTGAATATCCAACTACCAAAACATAACATTGACCATTAAAGCGAACATAGGTATTAATAGACCAAAAATTAGACTAAATGTCACGATCCACATTATAGGTCGCGCGGGCACCTACCGTATTATCACCTAGTAGGTGAACCCTTACCAACCAACCCATGATTCATAAATCGTCTTTACAAGCATGAAACCACTAACACAAGTACTAGGTGGAAAACATCATAACCCTTTTCATAAAATCAAGAGAAAAATTTCCAATTCCCGGTATCTAGTCTAGACATGTACAAGAGCTTCTATAATACAAGGAATAGACCGAAAATAAAATGACACAGATTCTTCCTGGAATGAGATGAGCAAAGCCGTAGGGAGATGTCTGTCAACCAACTAGTGAAACCTTCAGTAATAACCTGAAACATAGCTACACCCCCGAAAGGAATGCAACAAGAGTAGTATCAGGTCACCACATGTACTGGTAAGCATCATAGGCCTACTAAGATTAATTCCCGCAATATAATATAAAATTAAATAGAATAAACATATATATTAATTAACGATTACTCCTATTAGCAATTCCCATTAAATAACAGTGCATCATGAAATAACTCGGAGTCCCTTTATTACTATCACTCATTTAATCGCATGATAAGGAATAACATAACTCAATAACCTAGTGTATATCTCAGACTCTCAGACATTCATAACTTGAAAGTAAGAATTTAAAATAACTCTTCATACCGCTTCATTCTATCATACTGATTAAATTCCCCCTTTATTCCCACAACACGACAAGCTTATTAATTAACTGGCAGACACATTGGTAATACGAATCCAGACAGCTCTCAGCTGCTATCTACTTATAGATTATTCCTTCTAACAATTATCAACGACCCATGAACAATGGAACACCCAATTAAAGTAACCCATTCTAGCCCTTCCTGACGTAAACATTAATTGCAAAAGAAACCCCAATTATTTTACTACGAAGGATCCAACTTTTGAAATCTCGAAAGTGAATCATACCTCAATGTGAAGTACAATGAAATAAATGTAGTCTCTCACTAACTATGTACACACATGCTAAATGGTAATGTTTTCCCAAATAGCCATGACCTGCAGGCGACCCATGGTGTCCATGTACCACTCGTTTCAGAACGAATCTCGAACCACGAGTTCACAACAAGGCTACATCATCACCCCATGTCAAATGTGCCTTACGTAGATGTATATGTTCCATCTTCAATTGTTATCAGTATTATCCATCACAATGTATTATCAGTAATTTCCATTACAAGCCATAATGTCTTAGCTGAACATAATCAAATCATAAACACGAAGTGATGCCAGAATCAGTGACGTACCAATCGAATTACCACAAGTCATCCTAGAACTCGATATTAATCATGCATACCTACAATGAAAGTTACTATAGTGAAAGCGTCGCCTAACATATCGTAATCCAACATATAATGAGACTAATCTATCAACGCATCCAGCCCAACCCTTCCAGACACACCATGATTACACATGCAACACTAATATCCCTCTTGAACAATTAGCTAAGTTTCTCACTACTACATGCCTTTTTAATACTACAGCATCAACCTATCATATACCCAACCGAACTCCTTATCCGACAACCTAATTATGCTTTCTCCCGTTAATTCTACGTTATATATATGTTTCATTAATCAAAGTGTAACTCAAGTAAATCATAACCTACCTCGATGCCGAGCAACTATCACGAACGTGCATGCAACCTTTCCCTACCGTATTGCAGAACTGAAGCTTGATCGATATCCCTAGGAATTTATGAACACGAGTACAAGGGTTATGCAACAATCATACATGCATCACGTCTTTCTTTTTTACTAAATTTGAGGGACAAGTTTTATCTACGGGAAGGATTTATTTTACGAGTTGTAATCAAGAATGATGTTTGGAGGCTTACCTTGGCGAAGTTTTTTGGGTGCCCTATCCCAAAACCCTCATAGAAGTCGGCTTAGAATAAGGTTTTGGAGAAAAATGGAATAAAATCTCGAAATAAGGCATTTATAGGAATCTGGCCCATACTCCTTCAGTGCAGCGGTGGGCTTCCTATTGCGGCAGCCTCTGGACCGCTGCGGCGAAGAATATTGACCCTGGGCCCACAGGTTGACTTCTATGAATTTGACCCCAATTTTAATTTTATGTGGAACTTTTATAACCCTTGCCTTTTATAATCCGAAGCTTGACTTTTGTATGGGGTTTGTGGAGGATTTCAATAACAATCGAATGGGTCGTTACATTAGATACCAATTAAATAACCGTTTGTCCCTGAACGGACTAGAGTGACGGAGCGGTCGATTCATTGCGCATGGTCAAGTGACTGGAGCACTTTATCCTATGGATTGGGTTTGAGTCCGGTTAGGGTGGAATGCGCTATTGGAACCAAGGGGTTTTGAAACACACAGTGCACATAAAACAACGCGGGAAAAAAGAAGGCAGAAATTTGGGGCGAGGACTGCTGCAGTGGCTGGTCCCTCGACTCGACGCTCACTGCAATGAGAAAGGTGACTGCTACAGCGGACGCCTTTTCCTAACAGTTATAACATTTAGGGGAGGAGTTTTAACTTCTCCCCCTTCTCATTTATTCCCCCATCCGTTTCCAGTCCCCCATTTCCCATTATTCCATCCCCCCTCTCAAAACTGTCTAACTCTTTATATCCACTCCTTTTTATAACTACCTCTTACTCTCTTCTCTCTTTGTCACTCCCTCTCCAAAACAACACAGGATTTAGAGTCATAAAAGGTCACTCTTCCTTCACCATTCTTATTATATTTCAAGTATGTTCTTCACACTTTTCCCTCTTATTACTTACTTTTTTGCAAGAATTGCATCTTCTCATGCTTAGGTTGTGAAAATAGACTAGCCATGTTAAGTTTATCTAGAAGAACTTCGAATTTGTGGAAAATGTGGGTTTGTGATTTGTTGGGGTTGAAAGAAACTCGTGTTATTCATGTTATTTAACGTCCCCATCGTCTTAAAATCTTTTCCAACTAAAGATCTGCTATGAATGTTGGTGCAAAACTTTGTTTTTTTTTTTTAGGGTGGGGTGGTTGTTTTATGCCTTTTTGTTGTTGTTGAAAATCTGGTGGCATACAGTTGTTAAAACCATGTGTTAGTGGGTGGAAAGTACATGCACATTGGTATACTACTTGATCTAGGTTAGAATCCATTGGTATTGGCAAAACTTTTGGGGTTCTATTTTTGAAATGGGAGTTTTCTCGTTTGGGAACGACGAGGGTTGCTTGCAGTGGTTAGGATCTCGCTATAATGTTGTCTTTCTTTTTAGAGGTACTCATTTTCACTAAACCATGTCTCAAGAGCTAGGTGCTCCTTTCGTTTCCCCAAACCCTAATACTTCTTTCTACAATTGATTTGTCTCTGGTTAGTGTAAGAGGCGCTTTCTGGAATAGCATACGAAGGAATACTGCCCGATCGAGTTTTATAATCATCTTCGTGAAATCAAGTGGACTAAATTGCTAGAGTCCCCGGATAAGTACAATGATCAATGGGTTAGGGAATTTTATGCTATGCTTCCAACAACGGATTTGAACCTTCCCGACCCAACAATCATTCTTCGGGGTGTTAGGGTACCATTGGTGCGAAGGTGATCAATGAACTTTACGGGCTTGATAATCACTCCGACGATGCAATGAATGCTAAGGATCAAGTGGGTATTCGGCAGTGGCTTGTGAACACCTTGGTGGTGGAGTTGAAGAGGCGTAAGGTTACTTGGGCCAATAGCCAGACTGGGATTAAGGAAAACTACTTCACTGCTGATGCTAGGAGATAGCTATAACTCGTGTCTTACCAAGTTTTCCCCTCGAGTAATACTAATGATCTCACCTATCCCGGGGCTCTTGTGGTGGCTTGCATGCTAGACGGGATGCCGGTGAATGTGGGTAATCAGGTGATCTTAGAGTTGAGGGCTTTTCTTGATAAGCAGGTCCCAAGTCTGATGTTTCCTACTCTAATTACCTTGCTATGCGAGCAGTGTAATGTCGCTAGGGAGCCTAATGATATGTGGCTCCAGTCTGATGGTGACTTCGACTCATTGAGAGTGAAGTGCTCCAAATCCCAAAGCAAGAGAAATAGGATTGGCTTGGGTAGTGAGGACAGTGATGGCGAACAAGAGGAGAGAAGAGGAGACAGAGGTGATACTTTCTAACCCCGAGGTCCCCTTGAGCCGATAGAGGTCCGAGTTGGCCACCATGAGGGGTGTGATGACTGGTTAGACACGGCCTTCTTTTGAGGTGGGTTCGTCTAGTCGTACCGCTAGCGCCGGTGGGTTTGGCCCGGATGAAATTAAGATGTGCATATCCATCCAAACCAAGATGCAAGGTTCAGTGGACGTCCTCCCGAGTGTGTATGGTTCTTTGGTTGAGGCCCATAGGGAGCTCCGTAGGGATCTTGATGCTGAGAAGAAGAAGGACAGGGTTCGGGAAGAGCTATTTGCTCGGATGTGGAAGGGCATCAAGAGGATATTAAAGACAGTGAAGCCGCAGTCCAGGCTCCCTAAGGTGACCAAGGCCGATGCCGAGCAGTTCTCCTTCTTGAGCAAGTCTGGCCTAAACACTGACGTCTCCAATAGCTCGAGTACAAGTAGTGGCGAGGAGTCTAGCAGGCCAAAGAACTAGTGATACCCTGTCATGACGCAACCGGAGGGCCATGACGAGCATCCGGAGCAAACCCACCGGGCACCTCTCGTCATACTTCCACAATCATATCTAGGTGAGTCACATGGCCTACTAACAATCTCTATGCATCAATAATACCATTTCCAATAGGCTAAGGCACTTTGATATCAACATCAACAACTATGCCCATATACATATACACAAGCCGACGAGGCTAACAAAATGATATACAAAAATATGAGCCGAAAAGGCTAAAAGACGTCTAACTATACATAACTGTCTATGAGCCTCTCAGAAGAGTATGTAACATCATATAGACGGGACAGGGTCCCGCCATGCCCATATATACATAAAAGAGTAGTACCAACAGCTGCGGCTCCGAATCAAGTGGAGCTCCTCTAAATAGTCTCTGGATAAACAGCCTAAGGATCGAGTCTATCTCCCTGTCCACCTGCGGGCATGACGCAGCGTCCACAAACAAAAAAGACGTCAGTACAAATAATGTACTGAGTATGTAAGGCATAAGCAATAATATAACAAGGATATAAAAGGTAACATTAGATAGAAGAGCCATGAGATAGAAGGTCCATTTATACCTCTAGTGGCATTCATCATATTTACTTACCTTTTCTCTAACTAAAACCTTCCATTACATACACACACATATATAGTAGTACCATACCCGACCATAGAGGTTCAGTGTCACACATACCCGACCATGATAAGGCTCGGTGTTATACATACATGGCCCTACCAAGGCTCAGTGTTATCCGTACATAACTGCAGTGGTGCGCACTCAATAGATATCATACTCGGCCATATAAGCTCGGTGTTACTTAATAGCCATATATATATAAGTATCATCAACATCATCGCCATCATCATCCCTTTAGTTATATATATATATATATATCAATAGTATTGCTGATTTAAAAAATTCTGTAGCGTAACCGTCGATTGAGAGGGATCACCTTGATCCAATAGGGGAAATCCCTTTCAGCCTTTCGGGTGGGATTCGACTTGACTTTCCAATGAAAGTACGTACTTAGCCAACTGATTCTCAATCCTTCATTAAGAATGCGGTGTCAACTGATTCCCATCCCCAATTCTTCAATTGTAAAGTCATGCCTGCATTCCCAGTTTCTATTAATGAGATCTCGTCAGTCCCTGATCTCGGCCTTACTTTGCTTTCAGATCCTTAGAGGATCAACTATCATAGGATGGAACCAATGATATCGTGAGAATATCAAGAACTATGAGCTTTAGTGATTCTAGGAATGAAGTCATCATGAGAGACATTATGGAATTCACATGAAGGTATACAACAATGGGATCATGCCTTAAGAAAGAAAGGTTAGCCTTACATACCTTTACGTCTCCTTAACTACTTAACGTTCACCTCCAAAGCATGAGAAATCTAGATTTAAAAGGATTCATACCAATGTTAATTCTTAAAGACACTCTTAAGTTCAAACTAGTATGATTCATAAGCTAGCGAAAATTGGGCAACATTTCCCCTATTTCATCCACTTCTACCAAAATCCAAAACAACTCCTAACAACATTGACATTATTAACAATACCATAATCAAGAGGCTTCATTCAAGTTAAGCATCATCCAACCCTCAAAACTCCTTTTCAAGATCATTCATATAATAGCTATAACACAACACCATATTTACTTACATACAATACTTCCTCAACATCATTAGTACCACCCATAACAAGATTATACTCATAGCATACTAAGAATTATAACCGAAGTTAATTTACTACTCAAAAATATCATTAAATCGATATTTGAGCTTCATCTTCTACTTTCTTCCCTCACCCAAGTTATTCAACAACCAAGCATGCTTAATAACATGAAATAGACATGAAAACTAGCCGTTTATCTCATAGGAATGAGCTTTGGATCAAGTTATCAACTTGAGTGAAACCCTAACTTCAACATCCAAGGAATTCTTGAATCCTACAAACCTTAGGAAGTCTCTCAACACTTGAATATCTTGATTCTTGCTATTTGATCTTTGATTTCTCTTGGGTTTGTGTGGAACGTGCTTGGGGGAAGGTTCTAGAGCTTTCAAGACTTGGGGAGATGTGGGAAATGAAATAAATGAACGAGGGTCATCCATATATATAAGAAAAAAAGGAAAGCTGGCCCGACCCAATTATACGGGCCATATAATTGGACCGTATCATCCCACCAGGGATTTACTCTTCTCTGGAATGTTCATACGGACCATTATATAGGCCATATAAATTAAACGGTCCGTATAAGTGGCCGTACAACCAAAATCTTTCCTAAACTTATTCCCCTCGATTCGTTCAACCTCCAAAACCAATTCTTATGGAACCTTATTGGCACTTGCATAACACTTTATTAATCATCTAAGGGGCCCTATAGCTCCTCCTCAAGATATTAGTAAATAAATATTAGCTCAATTGTTTCGAAACCTTCTCAAACATGACTTACACTTCACTTTCTTTGACGAACTTAGTTTCACCTATTCATATGACTTCAAATTCTTATGGTGCGCACTTAAAGTTATCAAATACTCTCCTTATTCTCATAAGGACTTCATGCTCATGCTAAGCTCGTGTTAGTCTACTCATAATGCAATAATCCAAAATCTTTGGAATGTAACATTCTCCCCTCCCTTAAGAACATTCGTCCTCGAATGTTAGGCTCCTGGGGATTCTACAAAAATTTCACCAGAGTTTTTCCTGTAATGTGGCACTACCATCCGGTCACAGCAACGCAAAATATATCATCTCACAGGGCTATAACAACAACATCAACAACCATGGCCACCCACGACCAAGAAAGAATCAAAGAAAGCATTACATACCTGGGGACAATGGCATCTCTGCCTGAGTCTCCTCTAGTGGTGGAAAAAAATATGGGTACCTGAACTTCATGTCTTCTTCCACTTCCCAGGTCATTTCCTCTCTATTATTATTTCTCCATAAGACTTTAACTGAAGCTACATCTTTGGTTCTGAGTCTCCATACTTGCCTATCTAGAATGGTAATGGGAACTTCTTTATAGGATAATTGCTCAGTGACTTGAACATCATCAACCGGTACAATTCTGGAAGGATATCCAATGCACTTACAAAGCATCGATACA
The DNA here is from genome assembly GCF_029784015.1 of Lycium ferocissimum. Classification (NCBI taxonomy): domain Eukaryota; kingdom Viridiplantae; phylum Streptophyta; class Magnoliopsida; order Solanales; family Solanaceae; genus Lycium; species Lycium ferocissimum. The sequence continues at coordinate 27,418,297 of NC_081342.1, forward strand.
TGGAAAATCGGGTGGACTGACTCCAAATCCGAAGGTAGATCTAATTCATAAGCCACTTGGCCTACCTTACGTACAATCTCATAAGGCCCAATATACCGAGGACTAAGCTTGCCTTTTTTGCCAAATCTCATGACGTCGTTCATCGGCGGCACCTTCAAGAATACCCAATCCTTCACTTTGAACTCTAAATCTCGTCGACGATTATCTGTATAGGATTTCTGATGACTCCAAGCTTTTAATAATCGATCCTGTGTAAGATTGACCTTCTCTATGGCTTGTTAGATCAAGTCTGGCCCTATTAGTTTAGTTTCTCCTACTTCGAACCACCCAATTGGCGATCTGTACTTTCGCCCATATAAAGCCTCATACGGGGCCATTTGGATACTAGAATGATAACTGTTGTTGTAAGCAAATTCAATAAGTGGTAAGTGATCATCTCAACTACCTCCAAAATCCAATACACATGCCCGTAACATATCCTCAAGAGTTTGGATGGTACATTCAGCTTGCCCATCAGTCTGTGGATGAAATGTTGTACTAAGACTCACCTGAGTCCCCAAACCTTTTTGAAAAGACTTCCAAAAATTTGCGGTAAACTGTGTCCCTCTATTAGAAATAATAGATACTGGAACACTATGGAGTCGTACTATTTCTTTGACATAAAACTTTGCACAACCTTCAGCTACATATGTAGTTCTGACTGGTAAGAAATGAGCTGACTTCGTAAGTCTATCCATAATTACCCCTATAGAATCATACTTACATTGAGAACGAGGTAAGCCTGCGATGAAATCCATATTAATCACTTCCCATTTCCAAGTTGGAATTTTCATAGCTTGCAACAATCCGCCGGGCTTTTGATGCTCAATTTTCACTTGCTGACAATTAGGACATTGAGCCACGAACTTCGCTATGTCTTTCTTCATTCCATTCCACCAATATATAGATTTGAGATCATGATACATTTTTGCTGCTCCGGGATGAACAGAATAACGGGAACAATAGGCTTCTTTCAATATTTGAGGGTGTAATCCTGCAACATCGAGAACACACAACCTGCCTCGATATCGGAGAACTCCAACTCCAGAAATCTCAAAGGATGACTTCTTCTTCTGAGGAAGTGTATTTATGTAATGAACTAGTATAGGATCCTTGTATTGGCGCTCTTTCACTTCAACTACGAGTGACGAGACAGCTAAATTCTGAATGGTAGCTCCCACATTGCCTGAGTCTACTACCCAAACTCCTAGGCTAGCTAGCTGCTGGAGCTCACGAGCTAATTCTCTTTTCTCATGCTGAACATCATATAAGCTACCCATAGATCTTCGGCTAAGAGCATCAGCCACAACGTTTGCCTTCCCGAGATGATATAGGATGTTAACATCAAATTCCTTCAACAATTCCAACCACCGCCTTTGCCATAAATTCAATTCTTTTTGCTTGAAAATATACTGAAGGCTCTTGTGATCTGTATAAATATCGACATGGACACCATACAGATAATGTCTCCACATCTTCAATGCATGGATCACTACAGCTAACTCAAGATCATGGGTTGGATAATTTTTCTCATGTTTCCACAACTACCTTGAAGCATAAGCAATCACCTTACCATGTTGCATCAACACACACCCTAACCCAATGCCTGAAGTATCACAATAGACAACATAGCCTTCCAACCCTTCAGGAAGTGTTAGGACTGGGGTAGAAGTTAATCTATTCTTCAACTCCTGAAAACTGCCCTCACAAGCATCCGTCCATTGGAATTTAGCTGATTTATGAGTTAGCTTAGTTAGTGGTGCAGAAATAGAAGAAAAGCCCTCTGTAAATCTTTTGTAATAACCTGCTAAGCCCAGAAAACTACGAATTTTCATAGGTGTTGTAGGCCTTGGCCAAGTCTTCACGGCCTCAATCTTCTAGGTATCTACCCGAATACCATCGGCTGAAATAATATGCCCCAAAAAGGTCACTGAGTCCAACCAAAACTCACACTTTGAAAATTTTGCAAATAGCTCTCGAGTTCGGAGAACTCTAAGGACGGTACGTAAATGATCCGCATGTTCTGCCCCGGACCAAGAATATACTAGGATATCGTCAATGAACACAATCACAAATAAATCTAAGAAAGGCCTGAACACATTGTTCATCAAATCCATGAATACTGCCAGTGCATTAGTTAGCCCAAATGACATTACCCGGAACTCGAAATGACCATATCTCGTCCTGAAGGCCATCGTAGGAATATCTTCCTCCCTAACTCTTATCTGATGATACCCGGATCTTAAATCTATTTTTGAAAATCATTTGGCACCCGACAATTGATCAAATAAATCATCGATCCTTTGGAGCGGTTATTTATTCTTGATTGTCACCTTATTCAGTTACTTGTAGTCAATACACATTCACAGGGAGCCATCTTTCTTCCTCACAAACAACACAGGTGCTGCCTCCGGGGAAGAACTAGGCCTAATAAAGCCTTTTTCGAGCAAGTCCTTCAATTGCTCTTTTAACTCTTTCAATTCTACGGGAGCTATTCTATAATGAGGAATAGATATGGGCTTAGTATCTGGTAGCACATCAACAGCAAAATCGATCCCTCGTTCAGGAGGGAGGCCTGGGAGCTCATCCGGGAATACATCTGGAAACTTATTCACTACTGGAACAGACTGATGAGTTGGTGATTCGGCTTCTATATCTTGAACCCGAACTAAATGGTAAATACAACCTTTAGAAATCATTTTCCTTTTCTTGAGATAGGAAAGAAGCCTACCTCTCGGAGACGCTGTATTTCCATTCCATTCCAAAACTGCTTCTCCCAGAAACTAGAAACGAACTATTTTTGTTCTACAATTGACATTAGTATAGCAAGAAACCAACCAATCCATGCCCATAATAACATCAAAGTCCACCATTTTTAACTCATGTAAATCGACCATAGTATGATGATCACAACTACGCAATTTCTATATACTCAACAAGCTATTACCGGATCACCAACGGGTGTCGATACCTCGAAGGGTTTGATTGACTCCGATTTCACCCCAAATCAACCAGCAATATAAGGAATAATATATGACAATGTGGAGCTCGGATCTATCGATGCATATACATCAAGAGAAAATACCGATAATATACTTGTGATGACATCAGGGGATGACTCAAGATCCTGTCGCCCAGCCAATGCATAAATACGGTGCTGAGGACCATTAGAACTGGGAGCTACTCCTCTACCTCTACCATGGCTGACTGGCATCTGTGAACCTTGCCCTGGAGGCGTATATATGACGAAGACCCCGCTGTTGACACTGTGGCCTGAACTGTTCCTCTGGTACCTCTTGAGGGGCAATCACGCATGATATGGCCTGGCCGACCAGATGCATAGCAAACATCTGAGCCTAATCGACACTGGCCCCAATTTAACTTCCCGCACTGAGAACATCGTGGCATGGGTGGCCTTGCCTGGCCCGAGTCACCTCTGTAATGAGAATCTGAAGATCTAAAACTCTAACTCTGCCCGGAGTGAGTAGATCTATCAAATCTCTGGCCCGTAAACCATGGAGGCGCACTAGTCATAGAATGGCCTGAATGCCTAGGAATCTGCTATCTTTGCCCTCCTCTAAACTCACTATTCAGACCCGAAGATCTAGCCCTCTTGCTATAACCCCTGTTGTGCTCACGCTCACTTCTTTGCTGTTGTTGGCTTTCTTCCAAATTCTGGGCATGGGCTTGAATGTGAAAAATGTCCATACCATCTTGAAGTGACGCAGTCAGGCATTTATCCATCAAGTGTGCCCCTAAGCCACTCACAAACCGGTGCACTCGATCACTTATATCTGCTACCATGGCCGGAGCATACCTAGCAAAAGAATTGAAGTGGAGACTATACTCTAAGGCACTCATGCTTCCTTGCCTAAGATTTAATAACTTGTCGGCTCTAGCCCGCCGAACCTCTGGGGGCAAGTAATGTAGAAGGAAAGCATCAACAAATTCTTGCCATATCGGGGGAGGTGCATTGACTCCCCTAGAAGACAACCAAACCATATACCAATGAACCGCTACATCCCGTAGTCTATAGGAAGCTAGCTCTATCGATTCAACGTCGGAAGCATGCATTAACCGAAGTGTCCTCAACATTCCATCAATAAAGCTTTAAGGGTACTCATCCGACTTTGACCCGAAGAATTCTGGAGGGTTTAAGCTAATAAAGTCACGGGCTCTAGCATTTACAGCCCTATCACTATAACCCATACCCCGCCGCTGGGCCTGAGCGGCAACTATTTGAGTCAACAAATGAATGGCCTCTTTCATCTCTTAGCCCGAAACCTCTGGTGGAGGAACTGGAGGTGTCGGAGCTGAGGCTGAGACTCCCTCATGCTCCTCAAAAATAGGTAACGAGTTAGAGGACCAAGATGGAACCTCATTCTGAGACTCACCCTTCTCTATATCTACCAGCGGCACTCGCTCGATTTTTCTTTCTGCCGCTGTCTTGCCCTTTTGGGCTGCTGTAGCTTTTCTCTTTACAGACATCTATGAAATACACAACACACGGTTAAGGCAGAGAAATCCTCATATCATGGCTCTATCGCACGATCTATGAAGAAAGAAGGTCATTCATTCCTAAATGCCCGCAGCCTCCTATTTATAAGTGTGGCACGCAACACACCCATAAACAAGACTCTACTGGACACGGCTCGTAGAAACACCCTAGGATGGAACTGCTCTGATACTACTTTTGTTACGACCCAACGGGAGGGCCATGACGGGCACCCGGAGCAAACCCCCCAGGGCACCTCTCATAATACTTCCACAATCATACCTAGGTGAGCCGCATGGCCTACTAACAATCTCTATGCATCAATAATACCATTTCCAATGGGCTAAGGCACTTTTATATCAACATTAACAATGATGCCCATATACATATACACAAGCCGACGGGGCAAAAAAATGATATACAAAAATATAAGCCGATAAGGCTAAAAGACGTCTAACTATACATAATTGTCTACGAGCCTCTAAGAAGAGTATGTAACATCATATAGACGGGACAGGGCCCTGCCATGCCCATATATACACAAAAGAATAATACCCGATTGCGCCTCCGAATCAAGTGGAGCTCCTTTAAACAGTCTTTGGATAAACAACCTAAGGATCAAGTCTATCTCTCTGTCCACCTGTGGGAATGACGCAGCGTCCATAAACAGAAAGGACATCAGTACGAATAATGTACTGAGTATGTAAAGCATAAGCAATAACGTAACAAGGATATGAAAGATAACATTAGATAGAAGAGCCATGAGATAGGAGGGCCATTTATACCTCTAGCGGCGTTCATCATATTTACTTACCCTTTCTCTAACGAAAACCTTCCATTACATACACATACATATATAGTAGTACCATACCCGGCCATAGAGGTTTGTTGTCACACATACCCGACCATGACAAGGCTCGGTGTTATATATACCTGGACCTACCAAGGATCAGTGTTATCTGTACCCAACTGCAGTGGTGCGCGCGCAATAGATATCATTCCCGGCCATATAAGCTCGGTGTTACATAATAGCTATATATATGTGTGTGTGTGTGTGTGTGTATACACACACACACACACACACACACACACACACATAGGAGTACATAAGTATCATCAACATCATCATCAATTTCGTTATATCTTTCCGTAGAGGATCAACTATCATAGGATGGAACCAATGGTATCGTGAGAATATAAAAAACTATGAGCTTTAGTGATTCTAGGAATGAAGTCATCATGGGAGACATTATAGAATTCACGTGAAGGTATACAACAATGGGATCATACCTTAAGAAAGAAGGGTTAGCCTTACATACCTTTACGTCTCCTTAACTACTTAAGGTTCACCTCCAAAGGTTGAGAAATCTAGATTTAAAAGGATTCATACCAATGTTAAGTCTTAAAGACACTCTTAAGTTCAAACTAGTATGATTTATAAGCTAGCAAAAATTGGGTAGCATTTCCCCTAATTCATCCACTTCTACCAAAATCCAAAACAACTCCTAACAACATTGACATTATTAACAATACCATAATCAAGAGGCTTCATTCAAGTTAAGCATCATCCAACCCTCAAAACTCCTTTTCAATATCATTCATATAATAGCTACAACACAACACCATATTTACTTACATACAATACTTCCTCAACATCATTAGTACCACCCATAACAAGATTATACTCATAGCGTACTAAGAATCATAACCCAAGTTAATTTACTATTCACAAATATCATTAAATCTATATTCGAGCTTCATCTTCTATTTTCTTCCCTCACCCAAGTTATTCAACAACCAAGCATGCTTACTAACATGAAATAGACATAAAAATTAACCTTTTATCTCATAGGAATGAGCTTTGGATCAAGTTACCAACTTGAGTGAAACCCTAAATTCAACTCCCAAGTAATTCTTGAATCCTACAAATCCTAGTGAGTCTTTCAACACTTGAATATCTTGATTCTTGCTATTTGATCTTTGATTTCTCTTGGGTTTGTGTGGAATATTCTTGGAGGAAGGTTCTAGAGCTTTCAATACCTGGGGAGATGTGGGAAATGAAATAAATGAACAAGGGTTATTCATATATATAAAAAAAAAAAAGGAAAAGCTGGCCCGACCTGATTACACGACCTATTATACGGGTCATATAATTAGACTATATAATCCCACCAAGGATTTACCCTTCTCTGGAATGATTATACGACCATTATACGGGCCGTATAAATTATACGGTCCGTATAAGCGGCCGTACAACCTAAATTTTTTCGAAACTTATTCCCGTCGATTCGTTCGACCTCCAAAACCAATGGAACCTTATTGACACTTGCATAACACTTCATTACTCATCTAAGAGGCCCTATAGCTCCTCCTCAAGACATTAATACTTAAATATTAGCTCAATTGTTACGAAACCTTCTCAAACATGACTTACACTTCACTTCCTTCGACGAACTTAGTTTGACCTATTCATATGACTTCAAAAACTTATGGTGTGCACTTAAAGTTATCAAATACTCTCCTTAATCTCATAAGGACTTCATGCTCACGCTAAGCTCGTGTTAGTCTACTTAGAACTCCACAATCCAAAATCTCCGAAATGTAACATACCCCTCCCCCCTTTTAGCATGGTTATTTTAGCCCGCATAGGGCTTACTTTCAGACAATATTTTCTTTTGTTTAGGGTTTGTATTTTGGATGTTTGGACAGCTTGCATTTCTATCTTTTTCTCTTGATCTGTTGAATATTTGTGTTTGGATGATTTTGTAAGACAATTTCCCTCGCGGGGCTAGATGTTTTATGTAACGATATGTTTAGGATATCGATGCCTTGGTTTAGGATATCGATGTCTTAGTTGGTTTCTAGTTGAATTGCACAGGTTCAAAAAAATGTGGGAACTGGTCTTCTGGCTACAAGTTGGCCTTCGCTGCAGCGGTCTGTTACGGCGAGACTCAGTTCGAGGTGGCGAGGCGAAGAGGAAAATTGGGTCTGCTGCAACGTACACTCGTGTCGTGGCGACGAATCCACTGTAGCGGGAATTAAACCGCTGCAGCGAAGAGACTAACACAGTGGGCCAGGGAATACCCACTTTAAAATTTCGCAAAAGTTCGGAGAAAACCCAATATTTTACACGCAATTGTCTACTTACCCACATATACCTTTCTAACCGGACACACACACACACACACACACACACACACACATATATATATATATATATATATATATATATATATATTAGCAGCCTACCAATTTGACTCATCAAGATACCAATTGGAATCACTTAGATACCAATTGAACTCGACCTGAATTTCAAGACACTGAAACAACACGATAATAGTGAAAGAAGAAAAAAATTCCTAGATGCCCCAATAGTCTCCCGTGGATGGGTATGGACGTCAACATACCATTCCATGAGACTCTACTAGACACAGCTCTTGTATAATGTGAGACCAATAACCTTGGCTCTGATACCAACTGTTACGACACAAATTACGGGTTGCGCGGGCACCTACCGTATTATCACCTAGTAGGAAAACCCTTACCAACCAACCCATGATTCATAAATCATCTTTACAAGAATTTAACTACTAACACAAGTACTAGGTGGAAAACATCAAAACCCTTTTCATCAAATTAAGAGAAAACTTTCTAATTCCCGGGATCTAGTCTAGACATGTACAAGGGCTTCTATAGTACAAGGAATAGGCCGAAAATAAAATAACACAGATTCTGCCTAGAATGAGATGAACAAAGTTGTAAGGAGATGTCCGTCAACCAACTAGTCAAACCTTCAGCAATAACCTGAAACATACCTATACCCCCAAAAGGAATGTAGCAAGAGTAGTATCAGTACACCACACGTACTGGTAAGCCTCATAGGCCGACTAAGATTAGTTCATGCAATATAATGTAAAATTAAACAGAATAAATATATATGTTAATTAACAATAACTCTTATTAGCTATTCCCAGTAAATAACGGTGCATTATGAAATTATTCGGAGTCCCTCTAGTACTATAACTCATTTAATCGCATGATAAGGAATAACATAACCCAACAGCCAAGTGTATATCTCAGACTCTCAGACATTCATAACTTGAAAATAAGAATTTAAGACAACTCTTCATACCGCTTCGTTCTATCGTACTGATTAAATTCTCCCTTTATTCCCACAACACGACGAGCTTATTAATTAACCAGCAGACACACTGGTAATACGAATCCAGATAGCTCTCAGCTGCTATCTACTTATAGATTATTCCTTCTAACAATTATCAATGACCCATGAACAACGGAACACCCAATTTAAGTTACCCATTATAGCCCTTCCGGATTAAACATTAAATGCAAGAGAAGCCCTAATTACTTTACTACGAAGGATCCAACTCTTTAAATCTCGAAAGTGAATCATACCTCAATGTGATGCCATGAGACTCACGCACAAAAGTACAATGAAATAAATGTAGTCTCTCACCAACCATGTACACACATGCTAAATGGTAACGTTTTTCCCAAATAGCCATGACCTGCAGGGGACCCATGGTGTCCATGTACCACTCGTTCCGGAATGAACCTCGGACCACAAGTTCATAACAAGGCTACATCGTTACCCCCTATCAAATGTGACTTACGTAGATGTATATGTTCCATCTTCAATTATTATCAGTATTATCCATCACAATGTATTGTCAGTAATTTCCATTACAAGCCATTTTCCATATTGTCTTAGCCGAACATAATCAAATCATAAACATGAGGTGATGCCAGAATCACCGATGTACCAATCAAATTATCACAAGTCATTCTAGAACTTGATATTATTGTAACACCTCGTAAAGTTCGTACCAAATCATATTCATGACTCAGGAGATTAGAAACCCAAGAAGGAGAGTGTTGCAATAGAAAATAGGTTTCAGTTCAGAAAACCCAGTGTTATGCTTCAAGGGACGGTCAGTAATGTGTGTTACGGTCTGTCATTCATACCATAACGGGTATGCTTGAAAAATCACCATTTCATGACTTTGGGACCAAAGGACGGTTCATCATTACGGACTGTAACACGTGGTACAGCCCGTAACGTGTCACCGTAACCCAACCTAAAAAATTAGAAACTCAGGAGGGATTTGGCGAACTTTACGGTCCAGTATTATGGACTGTAACTTGTGTTACGGACCGTAATACAGTCCATAACGGTGCTGCGACTGAGACTATTAAAAGACAGGAATTCAATTTTTATTTTATAATCCCCATTCCTCTCAAGCCCTAGCACGAAAATCCTCTCCTCTTAACTTCTCCAAGCATCAAGGTAAGCCCCTTAAGACTATCCTAAGTGAATTCCATCAATTTCCCATGAATCCTAAGTAGAAATTTCATGTTCTTAACACAGAGTTTTCAAGAAAACCCAATCAAAGGGAATTCAAGACTAGGCTTTGGGATTCTTCTTCCAAGATCAGATTTTTAATACAAGTTGGAGCATCACCAGGTATGTAGAGTTTCTATCCATGTGTGGGAACATTTTTGTTCTTCCCCACGCCACGTTCTTCCATGAAAGTATGAGATTATACGAAAGCTAGGGTTCTAGATATGTTCATGATAACCCTATGTATATGTGCCATGATATACCATGTTTGTATAAATAATTCATTGTTGTGTCCTTGATATTCCATTATGATTATTGAAAATCTGTCCGTAATCCATGAAAAACCCATCCTTTGCATTTCATGGGTTCTTACATGCAAATTTCTTTTAAATAAAAAATGTTTATTTCATAAATATTCTACATGTCTACAAGTTTTCATGCAATTGTGCTATATAATTACCTTCATGCCATGATTCAAAATACATATATGCTAAACACAAGTTATTTCATGAAACCATGTTTACAACGTATTTTCGTGAAATCATGATTACAAGTCACTTACAAGTTAATTCATGAAAATCATGGGCTTCTTATGCAAACTATATCATGTTCATGTTTTTGGGAGTCGCACAAATTATTGAGAAGGCTCAGATAGCCTGAAACTACGCAACCACCATAGGATAGGGATCGCTCCACCCAGTTAGGACAATTCCTTAATTTTTCACTGAATGGATCCATTAGGCACGTTATACCTTATACCCTGGCAAGGTATAGAGGCTCTGCTGATCCGGCGAGGTACCAGACTACACGCACCCAAGTGGTGATATCATGTTGTCGGTTTATGAAATGTTCTCCCTACTTACCATGTTTCACTCATGTTATATATATACATATACATATATGTATATGTATATATGTATTCTTGCTCATGTTCATGTCCAGGTTTTCAGTTTCACTTCTTATCATGTTATCCCATATCCCATGTTCTTTCTTTCAGGTGCTTTACATACCAGTACATTCAATGTGCTGTCAGACTTATCAGCTTATTGGTGAGCCCCATCTCGTTCGGGGTTTAGACATTGTCTTTCTTTTATTAGTTATGCATTTAAAGTTATACTGAGGGCCTTGTCCTAGCGAGTATGTTTTCATGTTCAGACTTATGCTAGGGGTTTCATAGACTAGGAAAGTCAGTTATATCATGTCAGACTTTCAGAGTCGGTTAGCCGTTTCGGCTCCTTTATGATATTATTCGCATTCATGATTTAAATAAGTATTTCTATTTAATATTGCGACATACTATGTTTTATAAAAGTTCATCATGCATTCACATTATATTCCACTCATGTTAGGCCTTATGATGATTTTGCAAGCTATGTGGTTCGCTCGATCACATGCAATAGGGCACCGAGAGCCATGTTACACCCAGGCCATGGTTTGGGGTGTGAAAAGCTTGGTATCAGAGCCTAGGTTCAAGTATCTTTAGGGATTCTATGAAACCGTGTCTAGTGGGGTCACTTTTATATGTGTGAGGGCCCCATACATATAAACAGTTGACCACCAAGACATTCAGGATTGTCTCACTTCTTTCATACTCTAGATCGTGCAGTTAGAGCAGTACTCTCAGGATGTATTTCTAATTCATGCGTGTACGTATTTTCATAATCATGCCTGCAAAGAGGAAGACTTCTAACAGCCAAAGGGCAGCTGCTAATCCTACAAGGACAGAGGCTATCCGAGCCACTTCGGATCAGGAATCTCTACCAAAGACTATGCCACCAATGACTACTCCAGCAGAGACTCCAGTTCCACCACCCGGAACTACTGATACTGATGTTAGGAGCGGTATTAGCATCTTCACTCAACTAGTAGCAGCTCAGGCCCAATGTCAGGAATCTGGGTCAAGTTCAGGGAATAATGGAGAGTCTTCTACGACTAAGGATTTCCTCAAAATGAATCCCCCCGTCTTCACGGGGATAAAGAAAGACGAAGACCCTCAGGACTACATTGATGCTCTTAAGAAAATCTTCAGGATTATGACAGTTACGAAAATCGAAGTAGCTATGTTTGGAGCTCATCAGCTGCAGAGTATTGCTAACACTTGGTATGAATCTTGGGAATTATCCCGAGGTGTGGATGCACTTGATGTTATATGGAATGAATTTACAAGCACATTCCTTGACCACTTCATGCCAATAGAGGTCAGAGAAGCTAAGGCTAAACAATTCCTGAAGCTTAAGCTGAATGGTAGGTCAGTTCAGGAGTACTACTTGAAATTTGTTGGTCTGGCTAAGCATGCTCCACATATGGTACCATACATGAGAGCAAGAGTGAGGAGGTTTGTTGGAGGTCTTGATTCCCATTTTTATGATGGGGCAAACATTATTGCTCAGAACTGGGGAATGACTATCTCCAAGATAGTTACTTTCGTACAGGAGAATGAGACGATGCTAAAAGAAGAGGAAGCCTTTCAGAAAGAGAAAGACAAGGAATCCAACAAGAGGGTCAAGTCTACCGGGCAATTTAGTGGTAATGGGAATAGAAAATTCTTTAAAAGCAAGTGAGAAGGACCTACTTAGTCCACAGTAAGTGCCCCAGTCCCTAAGTTCCGTAATGATAAAAAGCAGAATTTCAGGCCATCAAGTTCTTACTCTCAGGCTAGTATGGGTCAGTCGACTTATACCCATCCGATATGTGATAAGTGTAATAAGAGACACTCAGGTGAGTGTCGTGTAAGTACTGATGCATGCTTTAGATGTGGTCAGAAGGGCCATTTTTAAAAGGACTGTCCATCAGCTAGACAGGGTACCAAAGGTAATGTGACGCGGTCCATAAATTCAGCAGCTCCTCGTCACAATCAGGCCCAGCAGGGGCATGGAATGATAAGGTCCAGCAATACAGGCGGTGGTCAGAACCATTTGTATGCATCGACGGGTCGTTAGGATATAGAGGCTAGAGCAGATGTTGTCACATGTACGCTAACAGTTTTCACTTTTGACGTGTATGCCGTTATTGACACAGGATTCGCTTTATCTTATGTAACCCCTTTTGTTGCTAAGAAGTTTGTTATTGAACCAGAAAAATTGCATGAACCCTTTGAGGTGTCCACCCCAGTTGGAGAATCAGTCATAGCTAGACGTATTTATAAGGGGTTGCCCAGTTTAGTCTATCACCGCAGAACCGTAGCTGACTTAGCAGAACTAGAAATGGTAGACTTTGATATGATCATGGGTATGGACTGGTTAGCTTCTTGTTATGCCACGGTATGTTGTAGAACTAAAGTAGTGAAATTCGAGTTTCCAAATGAGCAGTTATAGAGTAGAAGGATAATTCAGTGGTACCCAGGGGTAGGTTTATTTCTTACTTAAAAGCTAGAAAAATGATTTCCAAGGGTTATATCTACCACATAGTTAGAGTCAAGGATTCAGATGCCCAGACTCTCCAGTTCGTCCCAATCGTTGATGAATTTCCAGAGGTCTTCCCAGAAGATCTTCCAGGAGTCCCTCCTAATAGGGAGATCGACTTTGGAATTGATCTACTTCCCGGAACTAAGCCGATATCTATTCCGCCGTACAGAAGGGCTCCTGCAAAGTTAAAAGAGTTAAAGGCCCAGTTAAAAGATCTGCTTGAAAAGGGGTTTATTAGGCCCAGTGTTTCTCCTTGGGTGCGCTAGTTTTGTTTGTTCGAAAGAAGGATAGTTCCTTACGTATGTGTATTGACTATCGCCAGTTGAACAAGGTCACTATTAAGAACAGGTGCCCTCTTCCCAGAATAGATGACTTGTTTGCCCAACTTCAGGGCGCCTAATTTTGTTCCAAGATTGACCTCAGATCAGGCTACTATCAGTTAAAGGTTAAGGAAGTTGATATTCGGAAGACCGCTTTCAGAACCCGTTATGGCCATTTTAAATTTCTTGTTATGTCATTTGGGTTGATAAATGCGCTAGCGGCTTTCATGGACCTTATGAACGGGGTCTTCAAGCTTTACCTTGATCTATTTGTCATTGTTTTCATCGACGATATTTTGGCATATTCCCGTAGTGAGGCTAATCATGCAGAACATCTCAGAATAGTGTTGTATACTGTTAAAGATCACAAACTTTTTACAAAATTCTCAAAGTTTGAGTTTTGGCTTAAGTCAGTGGCGTTCTTAGGCCATGTGATATCAGGTGAAGGTGTTAGAGTTGATTATTAGAAAATAGATGCCGTAAAGAATTGACCCAGAACCACTTCAGTTTCTGATATAAGAAGTTTCTTGGGTCTGGCAGGCTATTATAGATGCTTCGTAGAAGGATTTTCTTCTATCTCTGCTCCGTTGACTAAGTTGACTCAGAAAAAGGTTAAGTTTCAATGGTCAGATATTTGTAAGCGAAGCTTTGAAGAGTTGAAGAAGAGAGTAACTTTTGCTACAGTTTTGATGCTACCAGAAGGAATCGAAGGGTTCATGGTTTATTGTGATGCTTCAGGAGTTGGTCTCGGATGTGTCTTAATGCAGCATGGTAAGGTTGTCTTATGCAACTCGTCAGCTCAAGGTTCACGAAAAGAACTATCTGACTCATGATTTAGAGTTGGCAGCCGTGGTTTTTGCACTTAAGATATGGCGTCATTATTTGTATGGAGTGCATGTTGATATTTTCACAGATCACAAAAGCGTGTAGTAGATCTTCAAGCAAAAGGAGCTGAATCTTAGGCAAACAAGATGGCTCGAATTGCTTAAGGATTATGATGTGGATATTCTCTATCATCCAGGGAAAGCGAATGTTGTAGCCGATGCTCTTAGTCGCATATTCCATGGGAAGTTTAGCCCACGTTGATGCAGATAAAAGAGTCATAACCAAGGAAGTTCACCGTTTGGCAGTCTTGGAGTTCGACTTTTGGACTCTGAAGATGGTGGTGTGGTTGTTCAGAATAGAGCTCTATCCTCTTTAGTCGTTGAAGTCAAGGAGAAACAGTTTAGTGATCCCTACTTGTTGCAGCAGAAAGAGGGGATTCACAAGCATAAGACGACGTCTTTCGAACAAGTAGGAGATGATGGTACCTTGAGGTACCGAGGCAGATTGTGTATTCCAGATATAGATAGGCTTAGAGAGAGAATCATGTCAGAAGCTCACAACTCTAGGTATTCCATTCACCCAGGTTCCACTAAGATGTATCATGATCTTAAGGAGATTTATTGGTGGAATGATATGAAGAAGAACATGGCAGATTTTGTAGCTAAGTATCTGAATTGTGTCAAGTGAAAGTCGAACACCAGAGGCCTAGTGGCTTAGCTCAGTATATTGATATTCCTGTCTGGAAATGGGAAATGATCAATAGCCTATGTATCAGGTCTACCTCGTTCAGCTAGGAGGCATGACTCTATTTGGGTAATCGTTAACTGACTCACTAAGTCGGCACTTTTTTTGCAGTCAAGACCACAGATTTAGCAGAAGATTACGCCAAGTTGTATGTTAATGAAATTATCAGATTGCATGGGACCCCAGTGTCTATTATTTCAGATCGTGGGGCTCAGTTCACAACAAACTTTTGGAAATCCTTTCGTAAAAGGATTGGGTACCAAGGTGAACCTCAGCACAGCTTTTCATCCACAGACAGATGGCCAGGCAGAGCGTACTATACAGCCTCTTGAAGATATATGTGTCCTTGATTTCAAAGGTAGTTGGGATGATCACTTACCCCTTATTGAGTTTATTTATAATAATAGTTATCATGCCAGACCTAGGAGGTACCAAGACCGGTGGATTGTACAAGTATTTCTTGATGGTGTCGAATGCTTTTTGACACTCTTCAGTCCATTTTGTCGGTGCATCCTTGTTTAGCAGTTTGAGTATTGGCTCCACAATGATGGTGGACTGGGCTATGAACTGTCTGATGTAATTTAGCCTTCATAGAAAGCTCATGACCTCTTTCTTAGTCTTCCGAGGGGGTAGCTGTCATGCCCCAAAACCCACCCTAGACATAACCGGCATCCGATGTCATGAATAACATCGGAAGAACCTTATAGATCAATAACTATCAAGTCCATTTTTACCTTATAGATCAATAACTATTAAGTCCATTTTTAATAATCTTTCATTAATAGTTTAAGAGATGTTACAAATAACTAATTAAACATCATGGCCATAATTTATGAAATACAAATCAGTAGAAGTCTTATTCTGTTACATCTTGGAAATTTCGAGTCGTTTGAATCATGAGTGGAATAATGCAAGCCTAAAGTGGGCATGAAGTACTTATAAGGTTGAGGTGGTATTTGATAACTTTAAGTGCGTACATACAGGTTTTGAAGTCATATGAATTGGCGGGAGCAAGTTCGTCGAAGGAAAGGGAATTTGAGTCATGGCTTGGGAAGATTCCGCATTGATTGAGCTATACCTTATTTAGTATTGTCTTGAAGGGGGGGGGGGGGGCTATAGGGCCCCTTAGATGGTTAATGAAGTGTTACAAAGTGCCAAGAAGGTTCCATAAGGATTGGAAGTCAAACGAATCGAAGGGAGCAACTTATCTGAAAGGGGCAGTTTGACGGACCGTAGGGGGCTTGATGGCCCGTCAAATAATGGAGGAACCACCATGAAACAGTCAGAGTGAGGCATGTTTGGCTGGGCTATTTGATGTTCCATTTCACGGACCGCATGAAGTTTGATAGTCCGTCAAAGTGGACGTCAAAATGGCCGACGGGATTTTAAGTGACGCTTTATATATTTCATTTTATGTCATTTGGGTTCATTATTTCCCCAAATTAGATCCTAGAGCTCTCTAAAACCCTCTCTCCAAGTTTATACACTAATCCATGCTAAACCCAAGAGGATTAAGAGATTCAAGTGCTAAAAAGCTTATGAGGGTTTTTGAAACTCAAGCTTTCCTTTGGTGTTGATGTTGGAGACTTCATTTTAGTGGAGTAAGTTGATCCAAGGCTTGTTCTTATGTGATTTGGGTAAGTTTTTACATCTCTTGCACATAGTTAAGGTAGTTTGATTGTTGTACCATTTGGTTGAAGGAAGAAAAATGAAAAGAGAGTTCAAGTATGAATTTGATGATATTATGAGCTATAAGTTAACTTGATTTATAATTCTTGGCATATGCGTATAATCTTGTTGTGGATGGTAATTATGATGTTGAGGAAGTGTTGTATATAAGTATATGTGGTGTTGGGTTGGAGTTATTGGTATGGGTTGATTATATAAAGGGGTTTCGCGGATTGAATGGAGCCTAAATTGAATGAAGTCTCTTAATTATTGTTAATAATGTCGTTGTCAATTAGGAGTTGTTTTGGAATTTGGTAGAAGTAGATGAAATAGGGGAAATGCTGCCCAATTTTCCTTAGCTCGCGAATTATACTAGTTTGGACTTAAGAGTGTCTTTGAGATCTAACCTTGGTATGAACCCTCTTGAATGTAGATTTCTCGGGCTTTGGAGGAGAACTTTAAGTAGTTAAGAAGACATAAAGGTATGTAAGGCTAACCCTTCTTTCTTAAGGCATAATTCCATTGTTGTATACCTATGCATGAAATTCATAATGTTTTCCATGATGACTCTATTCCTAGAAGTGCTAAAGCTCATAGTTCTTGATACTCTCATAATATCATTGATCCCATCCTATGATAGTTGATCCCTTAAGGAAAGATATAGTGATAACGAAGATGATGATGTTGCTTTTACTTATGTAATCCTATATGTATGTATGTATGTATGTATGTATGTATGTATGTATGTATGTATGTATATATATGTATATAAATATATGTTGTGATTATATATAAAGCTATGTTGTGACGTCGAGCCTATACGGCCGGGTATGATAACTATTGTGCATAGCACTAATCAGTTGGGTACGAATAACACCGAGTCCTATTATAGCCGGGTACGCTTCACACCGAGTCCTATTATGGCCAGGTACGTTACACACCGCGTCCTGAAAAGGCCGGGTATGTTATGATGATGATGCTATTTATATATGTATGTATATGTATATGTAAAGAAGGTCTTCTTTAGAGAAAAGGGTAAGTAAGTGGCTCTTCTACCTTATGTTGTCCTTCATGTTTTTTTTCATGTTATTACTTATGCCTTACATACTCAGTACATTATTCATACTGACGTCCTTTTATTTGTGGATGCTGCGTTCATGCCTGCATGTGGATAGGGAGACAGACTTGACCCTTAGGCTGCTTTATCAGAGATTGTCTAGAGGAGCTTCATTTGATTCAGAGCTGCAGCTACTGGTACTATTCTTTTGTGTATTTATATGGGAATGGCGGGCCCTGTCCCATCTTTATGATGTTACATACCCTTTCTAGAGGCTCGTAGACAGTTGTGTATAGCTAGATGTTTCTCAGCCTGGTCGGCTCATATTTTTATATAACATTTGGTTAGCCTTGTCAGCTTGTGTATATGTATATGGGCATAGTTGATGATGTTGATATAAAAGTGCCTTAGTCCAATGGAATTTGTATTATTGATGTCTATAAATTGCGAATTATCCATGTGGCTCACCTAGATATGATTGTGAAGGTATGATGAGAGATGCCCAGTGGGGTAGCTCCGGGTGCCCGTCATGGTCCTCTGGCTGGGTCGTGACATATTCAACATTTAAATTAAAACGTGGCAACATGCCTCGATAAAACATAAGAAACATCCAAGACACTACCCACAAGTTTATAACTATCTATGCAGCTTCTAAGAAAATAAACTAACTCAGGACACAGCCTGAAACTGCTAAGAAGTAATAATTGGCTCAATGAAAACCCACGAACAAATGTGTAGGCCCATCAACAATATGGAAAGCAGCGAGTATTCCTAATCCGTGAGATCTGTCTGTACCTGCTCTTCTTCATTACCTAACATACTATCAAAAACAATAACGGTATGCCTAAGTATTGGGGTACTCAGTAAGTGTCTCGGGGAATAATGAGTAACATAACAAAATAATACAATAATGATTAGTGAAAACAGTTCCAATAGAATAATTTGAAATCAAAGACAAGATCAATCGCACAGCTCAAAATCATCAATAGAAAACCATCAAGACAAGTATATATGTTACACCTTCCGTTTTGTTGCAAAGAGATTTTGGCTTATTGGCTGTGTGTACCTTCGGTTCGGTAATCCGAACCAGAGTTTTGGACATGAGATATTTTACCTTGTATGTGTACACGAGTATAAGTATGCATTCTTGACATTACGAGGGAATAAGAAGTGAAACGAATCGAATCAGAGCAAAACGGAGCAGTTCAGAAAAACTGCTGAAACTAGTCAGCGTCGAAGGCCCAAAGGACGACCGTCGACATGTTGACGTGCCGTCATCTGGCACCGTCGACAAGGTTCTGCAATCAGGCATCTCAGGCGGCAGTTCGACGGGGCATGTCGACGGACCGTCGACACTTCGACGACCGTCGACGACCGTCGACCCGCGGATTTGGATTTTCCAGCCCTAATTATAAATATAAGATCCCACATTTTTATTCCATTATTTGCCTAAAAACAGATCCTACATCTCTCTAGAACTCTCCAAAAACCCTCCCTCAATGTCTACAAGTAATCTATACCAAGAAACCAAGATCAAAAGCAAAGTTTAAGAGATTCATGAACTAGGAAGCCTATTAGGGTTTGTGAAGAGTAAGAATTTCTTTGGTATTCAAGTGGGGGATTTCATTCTAATGGAGTAGATTGACTCAAGGCTTGTTCCTAAGTGATTAAGGTGAGTTTTATGTTTATTTCATGTTATTGAGAATATTGAGTGGTTAAAAGACTTGGATTATGGAAGCAAGTGGAATATGAGCTTAAATATGGAAATAATGGTATGTTGGGTAGTAAGTTAATGTGAATCATGATCCTTAATATGAGATGAAAATAATCTCATTACAGATGATGCTAATGACATTGAGGAAACATTATGTGAGGAATAAATATGATGTTGCATTATAATTATGGTTATGGATACCCTTGAAGGGGAATTGTGAGAATTGAATAATGCTTAGCTCAAAGAGGTTATTGATTAGGATATTGTGGGTGTTGTTGTTGATGGTTGGGAATTGTTACAGTTGGAGAAAGTGGTTGAAACAATGAGGGTATTGCCCAATTTTCGTTAGCTCTTAGTCGCTCTAGCTTAAGCTTAAGTATATCTCCAATTATCTAACCTTAGTACGAATTCCCTTGAAGGTAGAATCGCAAGCTTGAGAGGCACGCAACTAGACGATAGAGTTGAAGAGATACAAAGGTATGTGAGGCTAGTCCCTTCTTTTCCAAAGGCATGATTCTTATGTACATGGTGATTTCTTTCTGGTAATTTCCATGACCTTCTTACATTCTGACAGATGAAAGCTAAAGAGTATTAATATCTTCCCACGAGATAGAGATGAGATATGTTCTATGATAATGATATGATGCTATTATGATGCTAATGATCTTGACATGAATCCTTGATGCTATTCATTGTTGATACCCTCACCTTATAATGCTAGTCCTTTAAAGTGAGGCCTGATGATCGTGACTACTCCATAATGGAATCGGGGGTTCACGACCTTACGTCACCCCGATAAAGTTGTAGCTTTTAATTGATTTCTAATGTATGCTTTATGATAAGTACATGATGATGAGATTACACCGTGCCTAGATGGCCGGACATGACACCGCTAAGGCGGGCGGCTTATGATTACACCGTGCCTAGATGGCCGGACATGACACCGCTAGGGTGCGTGGCTTGAGATAACACCGTGCCTAGATGGCCGGACATGACACCACTAGTGGGCGGCGTGTGATAGTTACCCGGATGTGGGTTAACGATGATGGTATATTTGATATGCATAACATATATTTTCCATTAAAAGCTAAGCAAGTTATATCTTCGCTTTATGTTTCATCATTTCTTTATTATGTTGGTATTGTTCATGCCCTACGTACTCAGTACATTTTTCGTACTGACGTCCTTTTCTTTTTAGACGCTGTGTTCACGCCCACAGGTAGACAGGGAGACGGTGCAGACCCGTAGGAGCTTATCTTACCAGCGGATTCATAGGAGTACTCCACTATTCCGGAGGTGCTACTTATGGTCATATTATTTTGTGTATATATATTTGGGTATGACGGGGTCCTGTCCCGTCCTTATGTCACAACACTCTAGTAGAGGCTCATAGATACGGATGCGTGGGTAGTTGATGTCTTATGAATATATCGGTGTATATTTTGTATATCATTTTTGTAGCCATAAGGGCTTATGTGTATATATATATATATATATATATATATATATATATATATATATATATATATATATATATATATATATATATATATATATATATATGTATATGTCACCTTCAAGATTGTGTATGTTTAGGTTGGGTATGATGATTAGCATAATAAGTGGTGCTCGGTAGTCAACTCTGGGTACCCGTCATGGGCTGCTAGTCGGGTCGTGAAAAAAATGGTATCAGTACAGTTCTGTCCCAGGGAGTGTTTACGAGCTGTGTCGAGTAGAGTCTTGTTTATGGGTGTGAAGCGCGCCACACTTATAAACGAGAGGCTACAGGTAATTTAGGAAAAATGACCATTCTTCTTCTTATTAGATCGTGACATAGAGCCATATTATAAGATTTCAGTGATGCCGGTAACGAGAAAAGCTACAGCCGCCCGGAAGGGAAAGGCTATGATAGAAAGACGGATGGAAAGGGAGCCACCAACAAATATAGAAGAAGGTGAATCTCATAATGAGGCTCCATCCAACACCTCTCACACTCCGCCTCTTCTAGAAGAACAAGAAGGGGATTCAGCTCCAGCTCTTATGCCTCCAGTTCCTCCACCGGGTGCTTCGAGTCAACAAATGACTGAAGCTATTCAGCTATTGACACAGCTAGTTTCCGCTCAGGCTCAGCGGCAGAGTACGGGTCCAGGTGACAGGGCGATTAGTGCTAGAGCCCGTGACTTTATGAGTTTAAATCCCCCAGAATTTTTCGGGTCAAAGCCGGATAAAGACCCGCAAGGTTTTATTGATGAGATGCTGAGAACGTTGAGAATCATCCATGCCTCCGATACTGAATCTGTGGAGTTGGCATCTTATAGACTCCGGGATATGGCGGTTCTTTGGTATAATAACTGGATATCTTCAAGGAAGAAAATGCACCTCCCCCGGATTGGCAGGAATTTATGGATGCCTTTCTTCGTCTATTTGCCGCCTGAGGTTCGAAGGGCCCGAGCTGACAGGTTTCTGAATCTAAAGCAAGAGAATATGAGTGCTCGGGAGTATAGCCTCCATTTTAATTCGTTGGCCCGGTATGCTCCCACTATGGTAGCCAATATGGCAGATAGAGTACACAACTTTGTAAGTGGCTTAAGGCCACATTTGTTCAAAGATTGTTTGGATGCCTTCACCTGCAGCGGATGGACATTTCCCCGTATTCGTAGCCCATGCTCGAAATTTAGAAAAGAGGGCCCGCAGAGGGGTGAGCGCGATATT
Organism: Lycium ferocissimum; assembly: GCF_029784015.1. NCBI lineage: Eukaryota > Viridiplantae > Streptophyta > Magnoliopsida > Solanales > Solanaceae > Lycium > Lycium ferocissimum. Next base: position 27,440,637 of record NC_081342.1, read on the forward strand.
GATAGAGACGCAGCAAGAGGGCCGGGGACCGCTAGCGGTGAGTACGCGCAGGGGGTCGGCAATAATATTCCTGTATTCGAGTCGATTCGCGACTACCGCCCCTCCTCGATTCGCGGCGTGGAGATTTGATCACCCCGTTTATTCCAGGTCCGGGGTCGAGTTTGAGAGTCTCGGTGTTCCCGCCGGAGGTTATTATAGCCAAGAGACCACCGGCTCCACGATACGCCGCGTGCGAGAAAGTTACATTCGGGGGGTGTCGCAAGGTTCGTACTTTGTTATGTTTGCGGACGGACCGGGTACGTGACGCGTGATTGTCCTTCGAGGCATGGCAGAGGGGGGTGGGGTTCACCACCGTCAAGAACCGGCTCTTCTTCATCTATACGCCCCGCAGGCGTACCCCCAAATTCCAACAGTCTGTGGTGCAGGGGGAGCATCCGGGGCCTACGTGGTACCCAGCCCCGTATTTATGCTTTAGCCGGACTCCAGGATCTTGAGTCCTTCCCGGATGTGGTTACAGGTATACTATTCATATTCTCCCATGACGTTTATGTATTGATTGATTCGGGTTCCATGTTATCTTATATTACTCCTTATATTGCTGACTGTATTGGGGTGAAACCCGAGCCAATTAAACCTTTTGAAGTAACTACTCCGGTTGGTGATCCCGCAATAGCGAGGCAAGTGTATAAAAATTGTGTGCTTGTGGTATGTGATCGCCAGACTACAGTTGATTTGATTGAACTAGAAATGTTAGATTTTGATGTGATTATGGGCATAGATTGGTTGGCCTCTTGCTATGCTAATGTGGATTATAGAACAAAGATAGTCCGATTCCAATTCCCGGTAGAACCCGTGCTTGAATGGAAAGGTAATACGCCGTCTCCTTGTGGGTAGGTTTATTTCCTACCTTAAGGCAAGGAAGATGATAGCTAAAGGCTATATTTATCACTTAGTCCGAGTTCATGACACCGAAGCAAAGCCGCCGACTTTTCAATTCGTCCCGGTAGTAAATGAATTTCCGGATGTATTTCCAGATGAAGTTCCAGGCCTTTCTCCGGAAAGAGAGATTGATTTTGCTATCGATGTGTTTCCGGGCACCAAGCCTATATCTCTTCCTCCTTACCGAATGGCTCTTACAGAATTGAAAGAGCTAAAGGCACAACTAAAAGATTTGCTTGAGAAATGATTTATCAGGCCCAGTTCATCACCGTGGGGAGCACCCGTCCTATTTGTGAGGAAGAAAGATGGTTCCCTACGGATGTGCATTGATTATAGGTAGCTGAATAAGGTGACGATAAAGAATAAATATCTGCTTCCAAGAATCGATGATTTGTTTGATCAGTTACAGGGTGCTAAATGGTTTTCTAAAATTGATCTAAGATCGGGGTATCACCAAGTGAGAGTTAGAGAAGAAGATATTCCCAAAAAGGCTTTCAGAACGAGATATGGCCACTATGAATTTCGAGTGATGTCGTTTGGGTTGACTAATGCTCCGGCATTGTTTATGAATTTGATGAATAATGTGTTCAGATCCTTCTTAGATTTATTTGTGATCGTGTTTATCGACGTTATTCTAGTATATTCTCGATCAGAAGCAGAGCATGCAGATCACTTGCGTATTGTTCTTGAGATTCTTCGGGCTCGGGAATTGTATGCTAAATTTTCAAAATGTGAGTTTTGGTTGACTTCTGTAGCTTTTTTGGGCCATATCATTTCAGTTGATGTATTCGGGTCGATACTCAGAAAATTGAGGCTGTGAAGACTTGGCCAAGGCCTACAACGCCAACAGAAGTCCGTAGCTTCTTGGGATTAGCAGGCTATTATAGGAGGTTTGTGGAAGGATTTTCTTCCATTTCAGCACCATTAACGAAGCTAACACAGAAATCGACAAAATTCCAGTGAACCGATGCTTGTGAACGCAGTTTCCAGGAATTGAAGGATAGATTAACTTTAACCCCAGTCCTGATACTCCCAGAAGGACCCGATGGTTATGTTGTGTATTGTGATGCCTCTGGTGTTGGTTTAAGTTGCGTGTTGATGCAGCACGGTAAAGTCATTGCCTATGCTTCCCGACATTTGCAGAAACATGAAAAGAACTATCCGACCCATGATCTTGAATTGGCCGCGGTTATTCATGTGCTGAAAATGTGGAGACATTACTTGCACGGCGTACATGTTGATATTTATACATATCACAAGAGTCTTCAATATATTTTCAAGCAGAAGGAGTTAAACCTACGACAGAGGCGGTGGCTAGAATTATTAAAGGATTACGATATGAGTATTTTATATCATCCTAGGAAGGCAAATGTGGTAGCTGATGCACTTAGCAGCAAATCAATGGGAAGTCTATGTGAGGTCCCTTTGGAGAAGAAAGAATTAATTCGTGAGCTCCACCAGCTAGCAAACCTCGGAGTTCGTCTAATTGATGCAGGCAATGCAGGAATTGGTATTCACAACCCAGCTATTTCGTCCTTAGATATAGAGGTGAGAGAGCGCCAATGTGAAGATGCCCAGTTGAACCACTATAGGGATACATTTCCTGAGAAAGAGAAATTACCATTTGAAGTTTCTACAGATGGAGTTCTTAAGTACCGACACAGGTTATGTGTTCCAAGCGTTGCAGGACTACGTCGTCATATTCTGGAAGAAGCTCATTATTCCCGATATTCTATTCACCCAGGGGCGACAAAAATGTATCACGATCTTAAGCAAATATATTGGTGGGATGGAATGAAGAAGGATGTAGCAGAATTTGTAGCTCAATGTCCAAATTGCCAACAAGTGAAAATTGAGCATCAAAAGCCAGGAGGATTGTTACAAGCCATGGAAATTCCAACCTGGAAATGGGAAGTGATTAACATGGATTTCGTTGTAGGCTTGCCGCGTTCTCGGCAAAAAAAATGACTCCATATGGGTGATTATTGACAGACTCATGAAATCAACTCATTTTCTTCTGGTCAGAACCACATATTCGGCAGAAGATTATGCAAGGTTATATCTTAAAGAGATCGTGCGACTTCATGGTGTCCCGATATCTATTATCACAGATAGAGGAGCACAATTTACAGCTAAATTATGAAAGTCTTTCCAAGAAGGTTTGGGCAATCAGGTAAGGCTTAGCACAACGTTTCATTCCCAAACTGATGGGCAAGCCCAATGCACTATAAGACTTTGAAGGATATGTTACGGGCATGTGTGCTAGATTTCGGTGGTAGTTGGGATGACCACTTACCTCTTATTGAGTTTTTATACAACAACAGCTACCATTCTAGTATCCAGATGGCCCCATATGAAGCTCTATATGGAAAAAAATGTAGATCCCCAATTGGGTGGTTTGAAATAGGAGAAGTACAACTAATAGGTTCGGAGCTGATTCAACAAGCGTTGGAAAAGATTAAGGTTATCCAAGATCGATTATTAACAGCCCAAAGTCGCCCGAAATCTTATGCGGACAACCATCGGCGAGACTTGAAATTTCAAGTTAATGATTGGGTATTTCTAAAAGTGTCACCGATGAAAGGTGTGATGAGATTTGGCAAGAAGGGAAAACTTAGTCCCCGCATATTGGGCCTTATAAAATTGTACATAAGGTGGGCCAAGTAGCTTATGAACTAGATTTACCTCCAGAGCTTGAATCAGTCCACCCAGTCTTTTATGTGTCAATGCTCCGCAAATGTGTTGGAGATCCAGCTAGAATCATGCCAGTTTATGATATTCAAGTTACAGAAAAGTTGGCTTATGAAGAGGTGCCTATAGCCATATTAGATCGGCAAATATGGAAGCTTAGAAATAAAAAGGTAGCCTCGGTTAAGGTCTTATGGAGAAACAATAACCGAGAAGAAATGACTTGGGAAGGTAAGAAAAGATGAAGTCCAAATATCCGCAACTGTTTCTACCCCCGGAAGAAGTTCAAGGTGAGACGCCATTATCGTAAGATATGTAATGCTTCTTTTAATGCTTTTGGTCGCGTGTGGCCCAATTTTCTTACCATTTTATTGTAGCCCTATGAGGCGTTGTTATTGTGAGTTGTTATGACAGGATGGTAGTGCCATATTACAAGGGAAACTCTGGCAAAAATTTTGTAGAACCCTCAAGAATTTAACATTCGGGGACGAATGTTTTTAAGGGGGGAAGAATGTTACACCTTCCATTTTGTTGCAAGGAGATTTTGGCTTATTGGCGGTGTGTACCTTCGGTTCGGTAATCCGAACCAGAGTTTTGGACATGAGATATTTTACCTTATATGTGTACAGGAGTATAAGTATGCATTCTTGACATTACGAGGGAATTAGAAGTGAAACGAATCGAATCGGAGCAAAACTGAGCAGTTCAGAAAAACTGTTGAAACTAGTTAGTGTCGACGGCCCAAAGGACGACCGTCGACACATTGACGTGCCGTCATCTAGCACCGTTGACAGGGTTCTACAATTAGGCATCTCAGGCTGCAGTTCGATGGGGCATGTCGATGGACCGTCGACCTTGCTCGTCGACCCACAGATCTGGAATTTTCTAGCCCTGATCATAAATATAAGATCCCATGTTTTTATCCATTATTTTCCTAAAAGCAGATCCTACATCTCTCTAGAACTCTCCAAAAACCCTCCCTCTATTTCTACAACAAATCTATACCAAGAAACCAAGATCAGAAGCAAAGATTAAGAGATTCATGTACTAGGAAGCCTATTAGGGTTTGTGAAGAGTAAGAATTTCTTTGGTATTCAAGTGGGGGATTTCAATCTAATGGAGTAGATTGACTCAAGTCTTGTTCCTAAGTGATTAAGGTGAGTTTTATGTTTATTTCATGTTATTGATAATATTGAATGGTTAAAAGACTTGGATTATGGAAGCAAGTGGAATATGAGCTTAAATATGGAAATAATGGTATGTTGGGTGGTAAATTAATGTGAATCATGATCCTTAGTATGAGATGAATATAATATCGTTACAGATGATGCTAATGACGTTGAGGAAACGTTATGTGAGGAATAAATATGATATTGCATTATAATTAAGGTTACGGATACCCTTGAAAGGGAATTGTGAGAATTGAATAATGCTTAGCTCAAAGAAGTTATTGATTAGGATATTGTGGGTGTTGTTGTTGATGGTTGGGAATTGTTACAGTTGGAGAAAGTGGTTGAAACAATGGGGTTATTGCCCAATTTTCGTTAGCTCTTAGTCGCTCTAGCTTAAGCTTAAGTATGTCTCCAATTATCTAATCTTAGTACGAATTCCTCAAGGCGTTTAATCGCAAGCTTGAGAGGCACGCAACTAGATGATAGAGTGAAGAGATACAAAGGTATGTGAGGCTAGTCTCTTCTTTTCCAAAGGCATGATTCTTATATACATGGTGATTTCTTTCCAGTAATTTCCATGACCTTCTTACATTCCGAAAGATGAAAGCTAAAGAGTTTTAACAGCTTCCCACGAGATAGAGATGAGGTATGTTCCATGGTAATGATATGATGCTATTATGATGCTAATGATCTTGACATGAATCCTTGATGCTATTCATTGTTGATACCCTCACCTTATAATGCTAGTTCCTTCAAAGTGAGGCGTGATGATCATGACTACTCCATAATGGAATCGGGGGTTCACAACCTTACGTCACCCCGATAAAGTTGTAGCTTTTAATTTATTTCTAATGTATGCTTTATGATAAGTACATGATGATGAGATTACACCGTACCTAGATGGCCGGACATGACACCGCTAAGGCGGGCGGCTTATGATTACACCGTGCCTAGATGGCCGGACATGACACTGCTAAGGCGCGCGGCTTCAGATAACACTGTGCCTAGATGCCCGGACATGACACCACTAGTGGGCGGTGTATGATAGTTACCCGGACGTGGGTAAATGATGATGGTATATTTGATATGTATAACATGTATTTTTCATTAAAAGCTAAGCAGGTTATATCTTCGCCTTATGTTTCATCATTTCTTTATTATGTTGGTATTGTTCATGCCCTACATACTTAGTACATTTTCCGTACTGTCTTCCTTTTCTTTTTGGACGCTGTGTTCACGCCCACAGGTAGATAGGGAGACGGTGCAGACCCGTAGGAGCTTATCTTACTAGCGGATTCACAAGAGCACTCCACTACTCCGGAGGTGCTACTTATGGTCATATTATTTTGTGTATATATATTTGGATATGACGGGGTCCTGTCCCATCCTTATGTCATTGCACTCTAGTAGAGGCTCGTAGATACGGATGCGTGGGTAGTTGATGTCTTATGAATATATCGACGTATATTTTGTATATCATTTTTGTAGCCATGAGGGCTTATGTATATATATATATATATATATATATATATATGTATATGTCACCTTCGAGATTGTGTATGTTTAGGTTGGGTATGATGATTAGCATAATAAGTGGTGCTCGGTAGTCAGCTCCGGGTACCCGTCATGTCCCGCTAGTCGGGTCATGACACTATATCTTTTCCTATTCAGTATACCATTTATTACCATTTGAGTCCTTTCAATTTGAGACCAATATCATCAACAAGCCACTCACATGTGAACAAGTTCATTATCATCAATAATCCACTAACAGGCAATAAAGATAAGAAGTAATCCACTCAGAGGCAGCCAAAGTAACACATGTCAATATAGGCCCAAATCAGTATAACAAAGGGATGGCTATTTAAGGCTCCCTAAACTAGCTTAGAAGCACCGCATCGAGGTTTTTACCCTCGAAGGCTATCCTTCCTCCCGAATATCTAGGCAAACACCACACCGAGGTTAAGAACCCTTGATGGCCACTCTTCATCCTGAATGGCTAGGCTAACCCCACTAGGATCCATAGTGACTAACCTTCCTCCCAAGTAGCTACGTAAAACACAAACAATAAAAATCATGGCATAATAGCCGAATCACAATCATAGCATAGAAGTCGAATCACTCATTATGGATTATGTTCATCATCACATTAATAGAGGTGTCTCAAATCATTAATGGGTTTAGAAACCAAGTTCAAATCATTATATACATTTCAAGTTCAACACAATCTGTTCATAAAGCGAAACACATGAAATATCCAAGCCTTTCCAAAATCAAGTTTAAGCATCCCTTATGGGTTAATCCATATTCAAATCCAAAGCTTTATATCTCAATTTTTAATCATCCTTTGAAAGGGAAACAATAATGAATATGTATATGTAATATAGCACAAACAAGGTTTAATGTGGGCTTGTACCTCATGCATACAAACCATAACCAAAGAGTTCATAAAAACTGTTCGAAAGTGTATGTTCAAAAAGAGACATACAAATCACCTTGATAGTCAAAAAAGGATTTTGAAAGAAACATACGTCCAAAGAAGGTTTTTAAAAGAGACATACATCCAAAGGAGGTTTTCAAAAGAGACGTACGTCCAAAGAAGGTTTTCAAAAGAGACATACAAATCACCTTCATAGTCAAAAAGTATTTTTTTTAAAAGAGACATACGTCTAAAAAAGGTTTTCAAAAGAGACATACCTCAAATCCCGCTAAAAGCTAGCAAAGTGGAATTCCCAAGGTTAAACAATCAATCTACAATGGATGTAGATGAGAAAGATTAAAGCTTTATTCATTTCTAAAAACTTTCTTTACATTTCGAAAACTAGGGCTTTCTAAACCTACAAACGTGTCCTTGAACCTCATGTGGATTACTAGTCGATTCCAATATCATCGTATAATCTATACAAGCCTAAAAGTAATTAATTAAATTAGGGAAACCGAGGTCCACACCTTTTAGATGAAGTTCTACATGCTCCTTCTTTTCCTCTCTTGAGTTTTCAAGAATCCAGGGTTTGGAGAGATGGACCAAGGTTAATTTGATATTATATTAATGAAGTAATAATGTGAATTGATAAATAAATTACCTTATATATTTTGGGGAAGTTTTAGGGTTGTCTGCTCTCAAAAAATTGGCCAAAACAAAGTGGGAATGAATATAATGAAGTTCGGCTTTTATAAAATTAGAAAAAATTGCTTCAGGCATATAATGGTCTGGGGCGTCGCGCAGGGCGACGTGCACAATATATTTATTTTGATGGTGTCATAATTTGAGTTTCCTAAAAATTTGTCCTGGGGGGTCGCCAAGGAGATGCCTAGGGCGATGCGCACACCTAATTTTTACACTACATTAATGACGTTCAGTGAAATGGGCATAACCTCTAGCAGATAGCTCCTTTTGAGCTCCACCATATATATTTAGAAAGATATTTCAAAGGTCTACAACTTTCATTTAGAATGTTTTCCGAAAATTCTAAACGGATTTTCACGAAACTGGCCTAGAACTTAGACCTACCGAAACTTAGACGACTTTGAGAACTCTAACGAACTTCACTATTTAGTTTGACTCCAAAACAACTGTTTATCACCCAAATTTATCCCGAAGGGATTCATATAGCTAAAATATCATCTTAATACTAGTTTTACACATTCACACCTAATCCAAATTTACGGAGTGTTACAATAGCTCTTGGATAGCTTCGATCTTTGATGGGTCTAGCTCTATGCCCCTCCGGCTGACTATGAATCTTAACAGTTTTCTAGCAGGTACTCCAAATTCACATTTGTCCGGATTTAACTTCAAGTTGAATGTCTGTGGAAGAAATTCCGTAAATGTGTAGTATGCTCCGAGCTTTCTCTCGACTTGACGATGACATCGTCCACGTATACTTCAATTTTCTTGTGGACCATGTTATGAAAAATAGTAGTCATTACCCTCATGTAAGTGGCTCCGTCATTCTTGAGATTGAACATCATTACTCGATAGTGATACACTCCCCATAAGTGATGAAGACTGTTTTTTTTTTTTTTTTTTTTTTTGCATCCTCTTCGCTCATCAAGATTTGATGATATCCTGCGAAGCAATCCATAAATCATTGTAACTTGTGTTTTGCATAGTTATCAACGAGTATGTAGATGTTTGGGAGTGAGAAGTTGTCCTTGAGACTAGCCCGATTGAGATCCCGATAATCCATATTCGAATTTTTTCATCTTTCTTATGTCTGGGGTACTATGTTGGCCAACCATGTCGGGTACGAAGTTACTTCCACTACTCCGGACATAATTTGTTTCTCCACTTCATCCTTGATGCCTAAGATCTGGCTTGAACTGCTTGGTTTTCTACTAGATCGGGGCTAAATTCGTATTGATAAGTAGGCTGTGGGCCACTATGTTGGTACTTAACCCCGGTATGTCAGCATATGACCTAACCCCGGCATGTCAGCATATGACCATGCGAAATTTCCACATATTCTCTTAGCAGGTTTATTAGCTCTTCTTTTTTAGGCACTTCCAAATACGCACTTATCCTAGTTTCTTTGATTGTTTCCCTGTCTCCTAGATTGATTTCTTCTGTTTCATCTAGTTTAGGCTTTTTATCATTCTCGAACAGTTCAACTTCCTCTACGAGACCCTTAGGTAACATTGTTTCTTCTTCATACTCTTCGTATTCGTTTTCACCTATGTCACTTGACTCGCTGATTTTGCGACATATCCTGACATTTAAGGTTATTTTACCATATTTATTACTGAAGAGCAAGGCAAAGCATGGTTAGTATTAAATATATGCATAAGTAAAACAAAAGAACAGGTTATTTTTTCCATAATTCGAGGCTTCATTAATTTTGACTAAAAAGAAGTACAGAGTGTGGTCCTGACTTGGGTCAATATCAAGTTATTTCCATTTTTGAAAGCATTATGATGTAATTAAATGTGCAAATGGTGAGTAATCGGTCCTCGACCTACTCTCGCCAGTTTTAAAGCATAAATTCATCATTTCTCTATCGAAGATCCAATAGCGGGGTAGAGGTCCAGTTGGATAATTGCTTGCCCGGATTAGCATCACGGATGGTGGGCGTTTCAGTGCATTCTTTCAATACCACTAGGAAGTCCTCGTCTCGAAATAGTATCCCTAACCTTTCTTCTATGCTTCCATCCTCTGGTAGGGGCATTCTCACTGGGAATGACTGGTACAGATTCGGAATTGGCTTGCGCAGTTTTGCCGAGCCTTTCTTCTTCCTATTAGCTTCGTAGATCTCTTCATCATTAGAAACATACCCTAAACCGAAGCAGAAATTGTTTCGAGGAATGGGAATTGGCTCTGTGATGCCGTATAGGTCCTTTTCGAGACCTCACTCGGGTTCAAACCAGTTCTGAAGCATGGTCGAGGCAATCATTTTATAGATTGTAGGAATGGGTACTTGTGTGGAATGTTCTTTATGGGCAGCCCCCACTAGTTCTATCATGTGGAAATCTGTTCCCTTGTGAGTTTCTTTGATGACTAACACCGAGTTGTTTGGGTAGTTATGGATATTACACTCTCCGTGTAATACGACTTCATGGCCATCCCATATGAACTTTATAGCCTGATGAAGTGAGGAAGGTACAACTCTTGCCATGTGAATCCATGGTTTTCCCAACAATGTGTTGTAGTTAGCAACTATCTCCATGACTTGGAACTCGGTGATAAACTCAAGGGGCCTCATTTGGACACAAAAGTCGACTTCCTCAATGGGGTCATATTGAGATCCATCAAATTCTTCGAATTCCCCAATCGGGTCATGTTGAGCTCCATCAAATTCTCTTACATTTGTACGGCTCTGGCGAATCTTCCTAAGATCATAACCCAATTGGTTGAGAGTGGACTCAGGGAAAATGTTGAGACCAGCTCTGTTGTCGATTAAAACTCAGGTTACCACTTGTTTCAGCACACCACAGTGACATGTAGTGCCTTGTTGTGCGTTGTGCCTTCCCTAGGTAGCTTTTCACTAGTGAGAAGATTTGATGTTCTCCCATGATATGTGCGCGACCATCTCAGCTAGATTTTCCTTTGCTTGTTCCTGTGGGGAAATGGGCTTCGCAAGCACTTTCATTAAAGCCAAATGATGTTACGGTGAGCTTAGTAATAATCTTTGGTACAAATATATGGGCCGGTGTTTTCTTGAGATGTTCTATAATAGAGTATTATTTGGGTTGCATTTGGGGCCCGAAGTCTTCGGCCTCGCCTTCGGTAATGAGCCTTCTTTGGTTCTTTCCTTGGCTCTCCTTGGGCCAATTCTTCAAGAGTATATCACCTTCCAGACCACATCATTCCTTTGCCTCTTGCATAATGGATTCCTTTCTTGGTGCTACTATTACCTCTTGAGATACCGACGCTATGATTGGGGTGGGGATTAACACTCTAAACTGTGGACACTCTTGTATTGTGAGTGATGCCACTATTTATTCAAGTGCTTGGATTGGATCTCGAATCACAGGCTTGCATACAACCGAATCTTCTTCCCTTTCTATCATGTGAATCGTGTTGTTGCCATGATTAAGGCAGGGGATTGGTGTTCACGTTTAATGTGGCAGTCTAAAGAATGATCTCTTTTTTGTCAATCAAATCTTGTATCTTGTGCTTCAGATTGATACAGTCTTCAGTACTGTGTCCATTCCTCCAGAAGAGTAGGCGCATATTTAGTCCGCTCGAAAAATCTATTTTCGAGATTGACGACCTTTGGTGGGACCGCTTGGATCATTCCTATAGTGTTTAACCACTCGAATAGTTTAGTTCGTGCTTTTAGGAATGGGGTGAATGCATGGACAGGCTTCTTCTCAAAGTTAGGACGTGGCAAATTATAGGCATTTAGCGGTGGTTGGTTTTGGTAATTTGTTGGTACGTTATTTTGTGGGGCTCTATAGGCAGGTGCGAGAACTTGATAACTGGATGTAGAGCTTGGTAGTTTGGTGGTAGTGCTTCGAATGTCATTTGTGGAGCTTGGTAGTTTGGTGGTGCTATTTGGAAATTGGGTTGTGCGTAATAAAAGGGCACAGGGTTGTATGGTGCCGATAAGTAGGCACTTGGTGGTGGTGAGTGATACACTTCAACAGGAGATTGTAACTCTTTTTGCTCTTTTGGTTTTGGGCTAGGTGTATGGAAAACGTTTGCCACGTCCTCTTTTTTCTTCCATGAGGGTCTCACAGTGTTTTTCAGGTAGCTTTATTGGCTACCCTTATAATTCTTCCCGATTTGAGACTATCTTTTATGGCCTCTCCCATCTTTACCAATTCGAAAAAAGGCCTTATGGACATTAACAACATTCGATCATAGAAATTTGTCTCTTGTGATCGGATAAAAATGGAGACCAGTTCTTGTTCGCTCATCAGCGGTTGTACTCGGGCAGCTTCGGCCCTCCATCTACTTTCATACTCGTGGTAGTTCTCTGTGGTTTTTTTAAATTTTTCTAGATAGTACCGGTGTGGTACAGTTTGAACATTAAATTGAAACCTTTCCATAAAGGATTCCGCCATGTTTTCCCACGTGGCCCATCAGTATATGCCTTGCACAGTGAACCATTCAGAGGCTTCTCCAGTTAGACTTTGGTTGAATAGCCTCATGATGAGGTCAAATTGTTTCTAACGCTGACCAGTAGGTTGCAATAGGCTCATAAATGGGCCTTAGGATTTCCTGTTCCATTGAACATTTCAAACTTGGGTACTTTGAAGCCTTCGGGTAGATCTAAGCCTGGATGTATATAGAGATCGTCGTAGCTTAATACTGTCACTTTGCGGGTATCTCTTGTAGACTATTCTAGCATTTCAGCCATCTTGTGCTTTATTTCTTTATCGTGCATGTCTTGTTCGGCTCTCCAAGCCTTTTCTATCTCCTCATAATGGTCAAGCTCCTGGTGATCTGAGGAAAAGTTGTTTGGTGTAACAGGGGTATGGAAAGAAAATGGTAGGTGTGTGGGTAGTTTTTGTGGTTGGTAGGGCAATAGTGCTTGGACGTATAGTGGCGTATGTGTGAGTGGGCTGAGGTGCTTCGTATGATGGCCTTTGCATTGATGGTTTCATGAATTTGTACAGTGTTCAGTGGTGGTGGGGTGTGGTAGGATATGGTTGGTTTAGCAGGAAGTGGTATCGTTGCAACGGGGTAAGTTGGGAAATTGTCGGGTAGTGGTGAGCTCAGAGATGGAAGAGGTGGAGGAGGCCTTCTGGCCTCAGCTAGTACTTCATTGGCAACACTAGCCATTTCAGCTCTTGTAACCTTCTCTCGAAGAACAACAACTTTCTCAAGTAGCATGTTTATCACGTCCTCGGAGTGCAAGGGCTCTTTTTGGTTCAGTGGGGACGAGTCCCTGATGACGAGTTCATTTTAATAGTGCTTGTCTTCTGAAGTACCAGTCATTGTTGCTTTGCCTTTGTCTTGTCGGGAAAGGGATGCTATCGCAGCTTTTGATCTAGTGAAGTATGCCAGCGTGGATCAACCTTTCTATAAGAGAAAAAACAACTCAAATGCAAATGACGTTCATATGTTAGACAATAACAGAAAAGCAAAATATCGTATGTAGTTGGCATATAAGCACATAGTGCACACAAAATTTATGTATTTGATTTAAACGTTTGATTGATCTCCTATTCTGAGGTTTTTTTTTTTTTGGGTATTTTGTCTCTGTTGAGCCTCTTTGGATTTTGGTACGATAATCTATGGTTGATTTGCTTTAAATGATCTTCGCGATGCTTGTTGACACTAAATAACTATGGGAAAATATATATTCATATAATATTGGGACTGAGTCTTACGTAGACTGCCTAGGTATCCCTCCGCGGGAAATCAGGCATTCGGTTTACATAGAAAATACTTTCCCTGAACCTATTCTACCCCAAAAGCTTCCCGGACTAGGCCGGATAAGGGCATTCTATGTATCCGTCCTCGAGAAATCAGGTCGGACGTAGTTCTTTTTCATCTAAGAGGGGGGAAGGGGGGGTGGGGACAAAACTTTTTATAATCACAAAAAGGGACCTCCTAAGTCTAACTGAAAGATAACCTCTTTGTGAGATCAGAACGGGTTATTGTCCTTACAAACGCTCGTTTCGCCGAAGGACCTACTTCTCAGTAACAGGGTTGGAGCACTACCCAAATCTCCCCAATGTGGACCAAATGTTCCAATTCAAAGTTGAAAGCTTCGCACTCTTCGATATTGTGCCCCAGTGCTCTCGAATGAAACAAATAGATCTTTCTCTAACTTGGCCTGCCAGAAAAGGGTTTCCAACCAGCCTTGACTGGACGGGCCTTCCCGATATGTGCTAACTTCTGAAAGATACTGGCATACGAGTCCTTAAATATAGCAAAGTCATAACCCAAAATGTGGGTGTCCAAAGTGTTTCCTTCATCTGGAGTAACCTTGTCCTCGATTAACAAGGATTGGGGTCCCTATAACTTATGTATTGTCTTGTCATCTATCATTCTCACGATCCTTTTTCTCAGGGCCACGCACTCGTCCGCAGTGTGGCTGGGTTGGCTTTTGTGGAAAGGTCACCTCTTGTGCGCATAGATCAGAGCACAAGGTGGTAACTTCTCATAGCTAGCAATGTGGCACCTATACTCTCCATGTTTCCAAAGAACTCTTTGCATTGTACATGCTTCGGTATAACAGGATAAGGAAAAGCAAGGGCCTTAAGGGTGATTTCCCACCAAGTTTGCGATGGTGGGCGAATAGGTCCTTGGGCCACATCATAGTTATCATCTTAGGCTGCAGATGTGGTAGTGGTGGCCTTATTAGCTGGCCAGGTTTGCTCTTGCGGTTCAGATTCCTCCTTGGGATCCTTATCTTTCTCAGGGGTTTTGGTTTTGACTCTCAGAGGCACGTAACTTCATGCCACTCCCTTAACCTTGTCTGAAAGGTTCTCTTGGTACAACTCCAATTCCGCAGTCCCCTTGGGTGAGTTCTCAGCCAAGTCAAAAGTGTGGTCAGCCTCTTTGATCTTGGCTTGGACCAATTTGATCTTTTCTTCTAGCCTACGAATCTTCCTACTAAATGATCCTTTGTCCTCGCTAGTGGCATCTCCCCCGAGGGTAGTACTACTTTGATTTCTTCACTCTTCCATGATAGCAAATCAACCCTTTTAAGAGATGCAAAGGGTTATTTTTCTATGTTCGTGGTTTTTGGCTAATTGGAATTTCTTTGGGATTGTGATTGGAACATAGGATCAATCAATCATTCAAATGAAATACATGAAAAGCATAAGCATTTAATCATATAATCATGTGATAATTATCTTTACTCGCGTTTTTAAAGCATAGTAACCTTAGTTGATTTGAAACATGAATGTGCTATTTGCATTAAACAATTGTGCCATAAATCATAGTTTCATTAATAATATTTTCCCTTAAGGGATTACAAAAGATCATAAAGTAAATATCAACAGAAATATCCTTCAGTGGACGATGATGAAGCTCTCTCGATCCTTGCCTTCTTGGCCCTTCGAAGGGTGGTCTAAATCCGGAGATGGGTCGATGATAACATGGCATCCACCAAGAATCCCTTTTCTATGAAGGGTATCGGTGCAAGTGTCCTCCATCGCCTTCTTCATTCGATCATCCAGCTCCAACAAGTAGTCGTGTGTGAAGTTCAACTCTTGTGTCAAGCTAGCTATGATTGATTGATCATACTCAATCTTCTCCAAATATTTGGCATCCCTATCATTGGCTCGCCTTTGGATCAAGCAGGCCTTGATTTAGGCTTTTGAAGGCTTGTCTTAGATGCAATGATAAAGGATAGGACCAGAGGCAAGGGTGCCTTGCAAGTGGGCCCTCAACCAATCTCTATAGTCTTCATCACAACCCGAGTTGAATCTATCTTGAGCTAAAGTATGCAGACCCCAAATGACGCGACCATTCCACTGTCGGACTATGTCTCTGCCTTTTGGAGCTTATCCTCCTTATAGTCAATTATGAACTCTCTCATGTTTCCTACTTGGGGTATGATATGGGTCCTATCAAACAGTCTTAAGACTCGAGCGGGCACATAAGGGCGGATCCCTCGGAGTCCCATGAGTGGTATGAATGGGCACTTTTTCCCCTTGACAACAACAGAATCGGATATGAAATCGGCGAACATCCACTGTGTGCTACCTTCCTTAAGCCTAGAGAATATGAAAGCCTAGCTTTGCTTAATTTGTTGTCCGATGTTTGGGCAATGAGAGTAAAGGTCATTTTTCCCTGCTTTCTTGCTCAAATATGGGGTACCCTCGACTTTGCTCAAATGCTTAAGGATCCACCATTGTAGGAGTAAATTACATCCTTGGAAATAATTATAATAGTATCGGCATATGCTTAACGTTCGGTACATGTCAGCAAGGGTGATAAGGATTGAGTCAAAGTATGTGGTTTCTCCATTTGTGGTTATGCCATGAAAGATAGCATGAGTGACTGAAATGACTCGGGTATTTATAGCTCGGTGTCTATCTTTCGGGAATACCATGAGTCCTAGTAGGCAAATGGAAGAGGCCAAAGTTCGGGTAGCTTCCCACTCAGCAAAGGATTTGAATTCTGTATGGTGCTCTAGAAATCCTCTTTGGGTCCCGAACCGTTTGTGCAACTCTATAAAGGGTACGCTTGGATCAAATATCCAATTGGCGTGGGATAGAGATAAAAATTTTAGGATTTGGTTGGGGTAGGCTTATGTGGGATAAGGAAGTTTTGGTCGGGTTTATTTCTTCTTGTTAGCCTAGTTTCGACATTGTCTATTACATCCCGAAGCACCAGGAACCAGAAATCCCACAAGATTTTTCTAAGTCTCAATCAAAATCCCGAACCACTCCTGAGGCCATCTGCTCACAAACGACATACACAGATCCACATAAAAATATGCTACGATGGCCTAAAAATTTCCAACGGAGGTCTCGTTAACCGAGTCAACCCCCGATACCTCATTTCTAATTTCCCAACCCAAGTCTTAAAATGCATCCGAGTACATTAGGACCCAAACTAGATATACATACAAGTCATAAACGACCATCCGGACCTCTCAGAATCGACAAAATTTCGAAAAAAGTCTGTTTACCCAAAAGTCAATTTTAAGTCTATTGTTTTTTACTTAAAGCCCATATTTCACAAAAAGTTGCCCGAATCCGATCTAGACACATCGGGAAGCATGTCAACGATCCTTTCGGGTTAAAAGTGAGCTAATCAATGCCCGAAAATGGCGAAAATGCCAGAAAGACTATAATGACCGAACGGGTCATTACATCAGATACCAATTGAACCGTCGCTCGTCCTCGAGAAAAGAAGCGGGGAAATACCTGAGTCAGTGAACAACTGGGGATATTGGCTATGCATCTTGGACTCGGTCTCCTAAGTAACCTCTTCAACAGGACGGTGCTTCCATTGCACCTTCATAGAAGCAATGTCCTTAGACCTTAATTTTCGAACTTGCCAATCCAAGATCACGATAGGCTCCTCCTCATAAGTCAAATTCTCATCAAGTAATACAGAATCCCAACAAACAATGTAAGTATCGTCGGCATGGTACTTCTTTAGCATCGAAATATGGAAAACCGGGTGAACTCCCACCAAGCATGGCGGCAATGCCGACTCATAAGCTACATCACCCACGCGGGAAACAATCTCAAATGGTCCACTATACCTGGGGCTCAACTTGCCCCTCCTACCAAACCTCATAACACTCTTCATGGGTGAAACCTTTAGAACCTAGTCACCAAAAGCAAACTCCAAATCCCGGACCTTCCGGTCCGCATACATCTTTTACCGACTCTGAGCTGCCAAAAGTTTGGCCTGAATAACTCTCACTCTATGAAGGGGCTCTCTTAACGGATCCGTACTCTAATGTTGAGCCTTGAACCTATCAAACCAACCAACCGGAGACGTACATCTCCTACCATATAAAGCCTCAAAAGGCGCCATGCCAATACTTGAATGATAACTGTTATTGTACGCAAACTCTACCAATGGCAAGTGCTGATTACAATGACCGCCAAAATTAATAACACACACTTTCAACATATCCTCGAGCCCCTGAATCAAACTGTCCATCGGTCTGGGGATGAAAGGCTATACTAAGATCCAATCGGGTACCCAACTCATCATGGAAAGCCCTCTAAAATCGGGAAGTGAAGATAGTACCCCAATCGGATATAACATAAATAAGGACCCCATGCAATCTCAAAATATCCCGAATGTACAACTTGGCTAACTTCTCCGCGGTATAGGAAACCTAAACTGGAACAAAGTGAGCGGACTCAGTCAACCGATCAACTATCACCCAAATAGAGTCAAACTTGCCCAGGGTCTTCGGAAGACCCACAACAAAATCCATGGTAATCTTCTCCCACTGCCACTCGAGAATGGGCATCCTCTGAAGCACACCATCGACTCGTTAGTGCTCATACTTTACCTGCTAACAACTACCACACTTAGCCACGAAATCAACTATATCTTTTTTCGTCCGACGCCACCAATAGCGCTGTCTTAACTCACGGTACATCTTAGTCGCCCCCGGATGAATAGAATAGCGAGAGCTATGAGCCTCAGACAAGATCAACTGAATCAAATCACCAACAAAAGGAACACACACGCATCCTCAAATCCTTAAAATACCCTCAGAATCAATCGCAGCCTCCTTGGCCTCACCTCTCAAAACTCTATCTCGAATCTTGCTCAACTGAGCATCCTCAAACTGGTGAGTCCTAATCCGGTCCAACAAAGAACACCTCGCCTCTACACAAGCTAAAATCCTGCCTGGAGCTGAAATATCAAGGTGAACGAAACTGTTGGCCAGAGTCTGAACCTCCATGGGTAACAGACGCTAAAAAATAATCAATTGAGCTAAACTCCCCATACTCACTATCTTGTGACTCAAGGCATTAGCCACCACATTGGCCTTCCCGGGATGGTACAGAATAGAGATGTCATTATCCTTCAGGAGCTCCATCCATCGGCGCTGCCTGGAATTAAGATCTCTTTCGGTAAACACATGCTGAAGACTTTGATGATCGGTGAAAATCTCACAATGAACACCGCACGAATAATGCCTCCAAATCTTCAAAGCGAAGACTACAGTCAACAACTCCAAATCATGGGTAGGGTAATTCTTCTCAGAAATCTTGAACTGACGGGAAGCATAAGCTTTCGCTCTACCCTCCTGCATCAACACAGCACCCAAACCTATATGGGAGGCATCACAATAGACAATGAAATCCTTACCCTCCATGGGTAATGCTAAGATCTAGGCTATGGTCAAAAGAAACTTGAGCTTTTAAACGCCCTCCTCACAATCATCTGACTACTCGAAGGGAACATCTTTCTGAGTCAATTTGGCCAAAGATGAAGCAATAGCAGCAAAACCCTTCACAAAGCGACGGTAATAGCTGGCCAAACCCACAAAACTACGAATCTCAGTAACAATAGTGGGCCTCGCCCAACCCTTCACAGCCTTAATCTTCTGTGGGTTACCCATAATCCCATCCTTAGACACAACATGGCCCAAGAATGCTGCAGACTCTAACCAGAACTCACACTAGAAAATTTAGCAAATAAGCTATGCTTCTTCAACAACCCAAGAACAGAACGAAGATGGCTCTCATGCTTCTCCTTACACTTGGAATACACCAAGATATCATCAATAAATACAATCATGAAGGAATCAAGGAATGGCCTAAAGATGCCATTCATCAAGGTCATAAATGCAGCCGGAGCATTGGTAAGCCCAAAAGACATCACTAAGGACTCATAGTGGCCATTTCTCGTCCGAAATGCCATCTTCGGAATATCCTCCGCCCTGATCTTCTACTGGTGGTAGCCTGAACACAAATCAAACTTCAAAAACACCAAAGCACCCTAAAGTTGGTCAAACAAATCATCAATACGAGGCATAGGGCACTTGTTCGGAATGGTAACTTTGTTTAACTGGAGATAATCAATGCACATCCTCATGGTCCCATCTTTCTTCTTCACAAATAACACAGGAGTACCCCAAGAGAACACACTCGGTCTAATGAACCCCTTGCTCAACAAATCCTGTAACTGCTCCTTAAGCTCCCTCAACTTGGCAGGTTTCATCCTATATGGCAGAATAGAATTAGGGCGAATGCCCGGATCTAAGTCAATATAGAAATTAATGCCACTATCGGGTGGCATACCCTGCAGATCCGACGGGAATACCTCCGCAAACTCGCTCATAGTAGGAATAGACTCCAAGGGTGGAGATGCAACCGTTGTATCACGAACATGAGCCAAATAAGCCAAACACCCCTTACTTACTAACTTCTTCGCCTGGAGGAAGGAAATGATCTTCTTCGAAGAGGGGCTAGGAGTACCCCTCCGCTCAACCCTAGGAATGCCCAACTGGCTAAGGTGACTGTCTTGGCGTGACAGTCCGAGATCGCGTGATAAAGAGAACGCTGGGACATCCCCAATATAATATCAAAGTCCACTATATCGAGAATCATCAAATCTAACCCAAGTGTCATACCCCATAAAAGTAACCAAACAAGACCAGTAGACTCGATCAACAATCATAGAATCTCAGACTGGAGTAGACACATGAACAGGTATATCTATGTTATCACAAGGCAAATCCCAACCAACGGCATGAAATGCAAATACATACGAATATGTGGATCCAGGATCAACTAACAAAGATGCTGCTCTATGATAGACAAAAATGGTACCTTAAATCACAGCATCTAAGGCCTCTGCCTTGGGCTTACCAAAAAATAAATAACAATGGGCTCCACCACGCCCGCCTCTGAGATCCCCCTCTCGCACCCTAGGAACCACCTCTAGCTAACTGGGATCCACCTCTAGAACCATGAGAACCACCACGACCTGACTCAGCATCGCCTCTGAGAAACACTACCTCGACCACCAGATGATGTCGGAGTCCTCGGCGGCTGATAATCCCGTCTGGGTCAGGGACATATCCTAGCAACATGCTCGGCCACTCCACAAGAATAACAGGTAAAAGGAGACGAAGGCTGATACATTGAAGTTGAGGACCCGGATGAAGCAAACCTGTCTACTGGTCTGGAAAATGAACTCTCAGGAGCTCTCTGTTTGGGTGGCTCACTGGGGGAAGCTTGTAAAGCTAAATACACAAGACAACTGAAATATGGATGATACGGCCTTGAAAACTAACTAGCACCCAGCACCCCTCGAACCAGAACCACCAAAACTACTAGCGCGCTCCATTGTCACCACCACTATATGCACGGGCCTTAGCCCCTCAACCATAAAAGCATGCTCGATAATGGACTAGAAAAAAGCCCCTATAGACTCCATTTGAAGACAAGAAATCTGCAGATAGCCCACTAGTCCCCCAACAAAACACCGGATCCTAAGATCATCACCAGCAGTGGGATGTACTACCCGCGTAGGTCCCTACTCAGGGGTCTGCTCCCCAACTCTGGTTTGTGAACCCCTGTCGGGAGTAGTAACACCAGTTACTGCCTTTTGTGAATCAAGATGAAGTAAAACCCTAGCCATCGCATCATGCATGGCCTGATCAGAAGTAACCTCAGGCTGTGTCCGTGCTAAGGCCACTCCATCCTCTGTGGCCTGGCCTCCATCCGGCTAATACTTAGGCTCGGAAGACGAAGACCTCTCTCGCTGTTGTCCTACTGCAGGAGCCTTGCCCCTAGCTGGGGCAGCCCCACGGCCTCTCGCTCTACTGTGCCCTCTGGCTGTCGCTCGCCATTGGGTGCCAACCGTAGCTGCGGGCTCTGGCACCTAACCTCGGGCCATTGTAGCTCTAGTCCTCACCATCTGTGAGAGAAGAGATAAGAGTCAAATACCAATTCGATCTTTCCAGATACCAATTAGAATAAAGTAGCACGAAAGAATGGAAGAAAGTGAGATTTTCTAAACGTCTTATAGCCTCTCGCAGATAAGTACAGAGCTCATCCTACTGATCCACGAGACTCTACTAGACACGCTCTTGTATTATAGACCGGGTAACCTAGGGCTCTGATACTAACTTATCACGACCCAATTTGACATAAGTCGTGTCGGCACTTACCTTTTTCACCTCGATAAGCGAACCCTCAACCCAACGATAAGTGAAGACGGGAATAAATAATCGAGCAAGAGGAAAATAATAAATAATACGTTAGTCTCACAATATTATATAATAGGATAGTGTGGAATAAGAAATACCCCCAGGGTCTAGTGTAAGTCATGCAAGACCTTCTAATGAAAATATACAAGTCTAGAATAATAATACATAAATCCGTCTATATCTTAGTATAGAAAAAATAAGACATAAAATGGGAAGAGTCTTCAAGGCAGCGAATGTCCGTGCTCACCCTGGTAACTCGCAACAATGCTGAAGACAACAATCAGCCACGAGAAATGGAAGGACCAAAACGATGCTACTCGCATTCATAAAGGAATGCGACAAATGCGAGTCGACAAGACAACGATCTTGGTAGGCTCATCGGCTAACTAAGCATAGCTGACACAATTCAGATAATAAAGCAAGATAGATAGATAAACCTATGAGTACAAATCAAACATAATCGAAGCCAAGTATGTGTCATCGCCCAAGTAGAGCATCTAATCCCAAATGTGCCAAATCTTAATATATCAAATCTGAGTCCCACATCACAAGTACAACACCAAAGCATCTCAAAAGAACCCGTGAATGCAATGCAATGCAATAATGTATGGATGCAATGCAATGCCATACAAATGCTGTGTACACATGTACTCTGAACGGAAATATCAATATCTCGGTAGCACAACCCAAAGTGACTGGCTAAGTCAAAGTGCCACTCGTTCGAATCTTTTCCCAACAGAAAGATGAGACCTCAAATCTTTGCCCACGGGGGGTTCTCACCGGCACCATTCTGGGAGAATGGTGGACCTGCGGAGTCCATGCACTCACTCAATCCACGATTCTGGAACTAACATCGGATATCAGACTCTCACATCACTCTCATTTAAAAACCAAGCCAAGCTCATCATAATGTTTCATCAAGTACCAATAGTGTCTCAAAGGTATATCATGAAGAATGAGAATACGTGCAATGCACGTATCAACATCAATAATCATGCTTAATATCGCAAGTACCAACAATGGCACGCCAACAATATATCAATATCACAAGTACCAACAGCGGGTATGCCAATAATATCATAATCAAGAAAGAAAAATAGATTTCAATATCTAGCAACAACATGTGGCTTCAAGCCAACACAATTGAACAATCAATCACAACACAACGGGGTGGCTAGCCCCTATCACGCAATAGGGCCCAACCTAAGACGATATCTAACCCAACTTCATACCCGAAGGTTTACATATTTTCTCCAATGATATAATCTAAATATATGCTTTGCTATACGAAGTCTCACCAAGGGTAAGCCATAACCTATCTGGATGATCGAACAACAAACACCGACAACTCTCTCTTTTGCCTTGCCTTTCTGCTGAGCCTCAGAACCAAAGTAGTTTAGGCATATTCGAAATCTAGATTAAAAATTATGAAGAACGATACTAATATTGCTATCGTTCAATTTAGGTCAAATCCAACCCTAGAATCGGCGAAACGGGACCCACAAGGTCAAAATGAAAAATTTGGAAGCAAAATATCAAATTAAGCACTAGGTGATCATAACCCAGCAACTAATTACTAATTTAACTCATGGAATCCCCTAATTTCGAGTTTGGAGCAAAACTCCCAATTTTGGGTATAAACCCTAACTCTTTGATTCAAGAATTCAACTCTAATAATAGAAGATATAAGATTAACAACCTTAGATTCATCAAAATCTAGCATAAAACCCATCAATTTCACCATTAATAAGCCTAGATAGAACATTCATTATTTTCACTTTTATCTTCCATTACTAAGGGATTATTAAGGAAACGAGGAATCTATGATGATTAGGATTAATAGAATAGTAAAAGGATTAGGGGAACTTACTACCAAAAATCTTCACTAAAAATCTCCAAGAACAGACCCCAAGAGGTTAAATATCAAACTGGGAATAAATGATAGACTATACTTAAAACACACTTTGCAACAGCGGCGCCACAACAGCGCCCACCAGACCGCCCCGATGGTCTGACCAACTTATGCTTGACTACCCCAGCGGTCACTACACCGCAACGGCGGAGCCACTGGGATGGTACCGGTGCTGCCAATGTGGACACCAGGTGCTAGAAATCCCACAAGATTTTTCTAAGTCTCGATCAAAATCCCGAACCACTCCTGAGGCCATTTGTTCACAAACCACATATACAGATCTATATAAAAATACGCTACGAATGCACCTGTGGCCTCAAAATTTCCAACGGAGATCTCATTGATCGAGTCAATCCCGATACCTCATTTCCAATTTCCCGATCCAAGTCTCGAAATGCATCTGAGTACATTAGAAACTGAACCACATATACATACAAGTTATAAAAAACCATCTGAACCTCTCGGAATCGACGAAATTCTGAAAAAGGTCCGTTTATCCAAAAGTCAACTTTGGGTCAACTCTTTTCCACTTAAAGTCCATATTTCACAAAAAGTTGCTCGAATCCGATCTAGACACCTCGAGAAGCGTGTCAACGATCCCCTTGGGTCAAAAGTGAGCTAATCAATGTTCGAAAATGAAAAAAATGTGGGAAAGAGTTGTTACACATTATGAGCCTCTTTAACAAATAGTTCTCTCCATGAACTCATGGGAGCACACATTCTACCATCTTTGAACAAATTCCCATCTACAAATTAGAACCGGTCAACTCTCTACCCTTGAGTCCACTCCTCACAAATCTTCTTGAAGTCGGGATCTCGAGAATAGAATTATCATGCCCCAACTCGGGAACGTGCCAGCACCTACTATTTCCCGCCTTAGTAGGCGAACCCATCTCTTATGCATCCAATCATCAGTAAGTAAATCATGAATAAAAGAATGAAAAACCTAAGAATAATACTATAAGTCTGACACAATATGTAAATATCAAGTGTGGAAGATAAAAAAATTCCAAATCATGGTCTGATCAGTACAACTGCTACTAAATACTACTACTAGTCTAAATAGTTAATACATTATCTGAATACATATTGTCTCGAAATAAAATTGGGACAATAATAGAGATAGAATCTCGAGCTACATGGATCATCAGTAGCTCACCCTCAGAACTCTAGGAACGTTGCCTCAAGAACAGTCGCTAGGTGTGAAAGCCTCCCCAACAATGAACTTTGCATTCATAAAAAGAGTACAACAAGGTAGCATCAGTACAAAACACGGTACTGAGTAAGCATCATAGGCCGACAACAGTTAGATCACGCATGCAAACAAGAAAATGGAAAGATAATCATGCTCACAGACATATATAAGTCAACAAGTCGACGTAGTACAATATATCACCCAATGTTGTGCCGTGAAATTATGTCTCATTTGATGCTTTTTAACTGTAAGTTTGACTTGTTTTCAAGTAAGTTTGTGTCAGTTTGATGTGTTTTGTGTATGTTGCAGGTGTTTAGTAGTTAGAATGCAAAAGCAAGCTCAAGCGAGGTATTTGAAGACATAAGCACTGCTTTGGTACTTGTACGGACCGTCAATATGTCGACGGTCCATCAAGTGGGTCATCCTTGTGCATAATCAAAGAAGTTCAGAGAAGTGTAGTTTTGGTGACACAATAGTACGGGAGAAAGGACGGATCGTCAACATGCTCGACAGTCCATCGAGTTGCATCATCAATAAGAAGAACTGAAGCCTGATTCTCTGCCAGAGTCTATGAGGAACATCATCGACATTCGACGATACCGTCGAGTCACAATGACAATCCGTCAAATTACATGCCACCTAGACTGTTTTGTCTTTATTAATTTCAAGTTTTGAGACTTGTTATAAATACATGGTAGGGTTTTATTTTTACATCATCTTGAGGGTTAAGACTTTATTGAGCACTTTGAGTTCTTAGCACTTTTCAAGGGTTTCAAGACTATTCTATTATCGTTCATCCTAAATTCTCGTTGTAAGTTTCAATAACAATTGCAATTACAATATTTTGTGTGATTATCAATATCATGAGTAACTAAGCTCCATGTTGACACCTAATTTTTTACCTCCCATAATTATTTTTAATCACCCAGAGTCTTTGGAAAATAAATAAAATGAGTTATGCACCTTCAAGGGCTGAATTAATTTCTATAAGTTGTTCAGATCAATATTTCACTCCTTTAAATTGAGAGGTTTTTCATGACATTACAAGTTTATTTAGGAAGTAGTTGGTACTTTTATGACATTTATGAGATGCTTGTTATATTTAATCAAAGAAAATGGAATTTTTGTTTTAAAATAATAATCACTTATTTAATTTTTTAAATTGTTAAAAATCTAAATTAGCAAATACTTTATTCCCTTCAATCCAAGGAATTTGAGTAATTTAAATGATTAACCATTTCACCCCTCAATCTTTAATTTTTTGCATAATTGTGTAATTTTCAAAATTATTCATAATTATCTATAAATGTTGTTTAAATCATTTAATTATTTTTGTTATGGCCACAATTAATTTAACCAATTCATGGTTTAAGGAAATTGGGGCCATTTTTGTAAAATTAGCCTCTTAATAGCTTTACTTGAAATAACCAAATTCATTGGCTTAAATTAATTTAAGGTCACTAATGCAATTTAATTTTTAAATTTGCTAATTAGGCCAAACATGGCCATAATTGAAATAACTAGTTAGATTAAAATCAATTAAGGCCAAATTTGGCCAGAATTGAAAAATCAGTTGGATTAAAATCAATTAAGGCCATATTACTTTTATAGGTATATCTCGTGTGTGTATATATATATATATATATGAAAAAAATAATTAGCCAATTAGATAAAGAGGCTAGCCTTTTAATTTTTAGATTTGGATCGAGTCCAGCCCAAAGGGGCAGGACCCGCCTAGTCTCACATCAGATAAGGGGGATACACCCCTTTACATTTTTATTTTCACACCAAACACTCCCTTACCCCTTCCCCTTTCTCTCTCTTCCTCTTTCCTGCAAAACCCTAACCCGCCGCCTGCTCTATCTTCTCTCCTCATCCTGAAAATAGAAAAATCACAGTGCATGTGTGAAGTACACAACTTTTGCAGTGTTATTTATGAGCAAAGAATAAATTCAAAGGTTGTTTTTACCTATATCTTTTCCTTTTGTTTTCTTCAAAATTACTTAGTCAAAATCGATTATTATTGTCTGATTTTTGTTGTGTTGTGTTCATTTGCTTGATTTCCATTGGTTGGGGGGTGAAAGGTTTGGATCGAGTCAAAAAAGGCTCAGATCTGGCCGTTCATTTGTTGATAAGTCATTTAAGCCATAGATCTGCTTTGTAAGTTCATTTCCTGGGAAAGATTGTTTGTCCCACATCGATGTTTGGAAGGTTGAAACAATTTTTGGGGTTCTATAAATAGAACCCCAACCCTCTTACAAAAATAGTTTTTGGGAGGTCGGAAAATTTGGAAAAAATTAAAAGGGGCTAGAAACTTTGAATTCCAAGCCTCTTAAGTATAAAAATCTTAAGACTTCAACTTAGTTTGAGGTTTTCGGAGTTCTAAAAATTTGTTTTTCTTTCTTGTTTTCGAGTCTGTGTGGCTGAATGTGATTTTGGAACCACAAAGGGCTTTCAAATTCGATTTTGACCATGGCTGCACTTTTAAAAGGTAACATTTTATCCTTTCTTGTTTATTGTTGTTATTTTTCAGTAGTTTTGTTGTGTGGTAGTAGCCTGTTTGATGTTAGTTTGTTGTTGGATTACTTTTGGTTCAATTAAGTGACAATGTGTTGTTCTACGTAATGTTTAAGGTTCATTAGATGTTTTGAAAAATGGTGATTACTTTCTTATTCTCGAGAGATACCTGTTTTAACCTTAATGTTGGTTGTTAATATGGGTTGAATGTATGAGGTTAGATGATGTGTTGAGGTTGTTCTATAGATGTGGATGAGCAGATTATTGTGTGTTTTATAAGATGATTAGAGTTTCTTGTTTGGCTGCTCAAACCTTAAACATGACAAAATCTGATTATATGATTCATAACAGTAATTTAGTGACTTCTTAAATCAATGCTAAGCCTATTTTAGTGTAATAAATTTGCTAAGGTACTGTGATGATCTATCTTGAATCATTTAAAGCATTGTTATTTCCTAGATAAGACTATGTCAAATTTGAGTCTTCAAATCTGCTTTCCACAAGTCTGTATACTTTGTCTATGTCAACTAGATAGCACGAATTATGATTAGGATAAAAATAAAGGATCATGATTAAACTGAAATAAGGTTTAAGGAATCTAGGCATACTTACAGGAGTCTTTGATGTGTTTAAGGCATTTGAGTAAGGCCAAGAAGGGCCTGTTTGCATTTGAATGGGTCCTGACATTCATGTTATCAGACTCTCCCTTTTCACGTCTAATTCATGTCTGAGTTTTCAAAAGAGGTCTAGTGGATTTTAAAAAGGATAATTGAGTCCTGATGTGCTCTTGACTATTAAAAATGATTAGTCAACTAGTGAAAGGGTGTCACGACCCAACCCCGTAGGCCGTGACTAGTGCCCGAGCGGGGCACACAAACACACTTATCACAGAATCACATACCGATGGCTTATACGTATACAAATATCGGACGCCCTCAAACCGTCTCAACACAAACATATATATATATATATATATATATATATATATATATATATATATATATATATATATATATATATATATATCACGTGAAGCCGCAAGGCTATCAAATGCCGCATCGCCCCAAAATATATACAAATGCAAGCCGACAAGGTCGCCACGGCGAATGGGATCGCCCAGAACATATAACATACGAACACACCTGTACAGAGATAGGCACAACCCACATATACGTCTACAGACCTCTAAACAGACCAACAGAATCATATGACGGGACAGGGCCCCGCCGTACCCCTGAACAACAAATACATATGCAACGGACGAATATGTACCAAAATGTGGGCTCCGGAATAAAGGGAGCACTCCAAACAGCAGAATAGGTGTCCTAGGCTGGCGGATCACCGAACTGTACGTCTGTACCTGCGGGCATGAAACGCAGCCCGAAGATGGGGGTCGTACGAATAGGTACCGAGTATGCAAAGCAAGGAAGATACAGAAACAAACCGAGTCATAATCGAAATGTAATCGTAAAATAAATACATATCCAAAATACCAAAATGTTTATTTTCAAAATACAAATCATGCATAGGGCTCAGAAAATATGGTCGCCCGCCCGTCAATGGCGCCATAACACATCATACTCCAGAAGATTTCATATCTCCGAAACCCGACATATCACATATCACATATCACATATACACGGTACCCGGCCCAATAGCAGAGGAGCTCGGCGAACCGGACACATCATAACACCAAATATACACGGTGCCTACCAATAGCAGAGGAGAGCTGGCGAACCGGACACATCATACTCTAGAATATCACATAGTGCGCACGATACATAACCGGCCCGGACTCGAGAAAGATGCAATAACCATTTGCACGAGCAGAGTAGTGAGTAACCATATGCATAAAATCATTATCCTAAACTCAAAAGATAAGTAAACTGATCATACGTGAAATCGGGATAATAGTCTTATCATATTCTTTCGAAAGTCATCAGAAGTACATAAAGGAAAGTCGCGGGGCCCACGGATGGGTGTCGACCCAAGTCGGGACCGCCTATGGAAAACATAGTCATCATATACCATAAAATCTCCTACGAACATATCGAGGCAATCCGAGCCTTTCTGTGAAAGTTACGGCCGTTCGTAGTTACAAAACTCTTTAAAAACAAAACTTTTTATGCAACATTTGAAAATCAAATATTCCAAAGACATAAGGGTTAATATTTCATCACATCAAGCATACGAATACCAAGAAACAAATAAGGATCATAGACATGCTCGTTACTTTGTTCATCCAAAGTTCTTGAATTTTTTCTAAGTGTGGAATGAAGAAAGATGACTTAGTAGTCATCTTTTATGCTCACATATGAATTATACAAGTGTCCATGGCCCACACATGGGTTGGACCAATTAAATTTGGCCACAAAATGTGTGGGGGCCATTCCCAAGCCACACGACCAACATGGCCAATAATTCATGATTTGCCAACTTTCCACTAATTCACTTTTAGTCCCAAATTTTCCTAAATGTTCCATGCCAACAAATTCATGAACAACTTATGTCTTAAAACAAAATCGAAGGTCAAAAGTCTTGACTTCGTATCCCGGAATGGTCTTGTCCCTAACTTATCATAGTTAACCCGGATTGTCCCAATGTACAAAATACGGGATATAACATCCTCCCCCCCATTAGAACATTCGTCCTCGAATGTTAAATTAGCCTTATGGGATCCTATAAGCACTCGGGGGAGTTTCTTTTACAATCATCACAACAATTCATTCATTGATCAACATAGTCTAGTAAGGAATTTAAATTACCTGTAGGCATCGGAAACAGGTGAGGATACTTCTTCCTCATCTCCTCCTCAGCTTCCCAGTTCATCTCTTCCTTGTTATTGTTTCACCATAACACTTTAACTAAGCCACATCTTTATTACGCAACCTTCTTACCTGACGATCCAATATGGCTATAGGCTACTCTTCGTAAGATAGCTCCTCTGTGACCTGGATATCATCTATAGGGAATATTCTGGAAGGGTCACCAATGCATTTATGAAGCATAGAAACGTGGAATATCGGATGCACTGCTCCCAAATCAGCTAGCAGATCTAATTCATAGGCAACCTTGCCTATTTTACGGATGATCTGATAAGGCCCAATATATCTCGGACTGAGCTTCCCTTTCTTGCCGAATCTCATAACACCCTTCATAGGTGACACTTTCAGGATACCCAATCACCAATCAAACTCTAAATGGCGACGACGA
Organism: Lycium ferocissimum; assembly: GCF_029784015.1. Lineage (NCBI taxonomy): Eukaryota > Viridiplantae > Streptophyta > Magnoliopsida > Solanales > Solanaceae > Lycium > Lycium ferocissimum. The sequence continues at coordinate 27,471,324 of NC_081342.1, forward strand.
TTATCTCGCATATGATTTCCGTCGACTCGGGTCGCTAATAACCTCTCCCGAATGAGTTTCACCTTATCAACCGCTTGCTAGATAATATCCGGGGTCAATCAACTTAGTCTCGCCAACATCAAACCAGCCAATCGGTGACCTGTATTTCCTGCCATACAAAGCCTCATATGGTGCCATCTGGATACTGGAGTGGTAGCTATTATTATAGGCAAATTCAACAAGCGGCAAATGATCATCCCAGCTACCTCTGAAGTCAATAACACAGGCCCGCAACATATCTTCCAGCGTCTGAATCGTGCGCTCGGCCTGTCCGTCAGACTGAGGATGAAATGCTGTACTGAGACTCACACCGTGCCCAATCCTTCCGAAATGATCTCCGAAATTATCAGAA